>NW_027310909.1:17500-27500 GCF_047496795.1 Chiloscyllium punctatum | reverse complement strand
TGCTAAGCACCACGGGACCCCTTTCGCCTGCAGGTCCCGAGCCGCCTTTATTTGCTGTTACGAGCATCGTGTGCCCCATACCTGCGTGACGAGCACCGCAGGGCGGCAGAGCCATCGCACTTGGCCGGGTGGCAGAGGAGGACCAGACTATTCACAGATAGCGGCCCAACGACTCCCAGAGCCGGTCGTGCGGCGCGCGAGGTCTGCTCTCATCACAAGAGGCTTTAGGGAGTGCTCAGGCAAGGGTCAGCCCGCAGCCTTCCTGGCAACACCCAGGGGAACCAGGCCACTCGCGTCTCTCGCCTTCATTTTCGACACGAGCGCCTGCGGAGGGCCACCACCCCCTCCGATTGTCAAGAGACCTCCGCACCGGCCTCTGACTTACTCTCAGAATGGACGGAAAGAGCCGGGTAAGCCTTTGAAAAGATTCGACCACGTGCCGAAAACTTTAGACTTCCGTGAGCTCTCCGGCTTGCACCGAGACCCGAAGTCGACGTGCTTAGCACCACGGGACCCCTTTCGCCTGCAGGTCCCGAGCCGCCTTTTATTTTTGTTACGAGTATTGTGTTCCCCAAACCTGGGTGACGAGCACCGCAGGGCGGCAGAGCCATCGCGCTTGTCCGGGTGGCAGAGGAGGACCAGACTATTCACAAATAGCGGCCCAACGACTCCCAGAGCCGGTCGTGCGGCAGGCGAGGTCTGCTCTCATCACAAGAGGCTTTAGGGAGTGCTCAGGCAACGGTCAGCCCGCAGCCTTCTTGGCAACACCCAAGGGAACCAGGCCACTCGCGTCTCTCGCCTTCATTTTGGACACGAGCGCCTGTGGAGGGACGGCCGGAGTCAACGTGGGGTTTGCCCGCCCTCCAATAGTGTCAAAAGACCGCCGCACAAGTCTCTGACTGACTCTTAGAACAGACAGAAAGAGTTTGTCAAATCTGTCAAAAAATTGACAAAGTGTCAAAAATTCGACTTCCAAGAGCTCTCCGGCATGCACTCATACCTGTCATTAAAGTGCTATGCCCGTGGAACCGTTTTTCGGATGCCTTTCAGAACGGTCCCGCGCCGCCATTTTGTTCTAAAAATCGTGTTCCCATATATCTCCGGGTACCCCGCCAACCTCACTGCGGAAAAACTACAAGTGGCACTGAATGGGTCTGAATTCCAAATTTGACTGCATCGGTCTGGAACTCGGTCCGGTCAAAACCGTTTGGATTTTTCTCGGTCCGGACTTCCGCGACAGACAAAGTTAAAGTTTTCGGGCTGCAGGCACAAAACGACAGCTGGCCATTTGCCGGGCTCAATTCACCCAATTCCTCCGGCACTTCGGAGCACATGTTCGGTGTAAGTTTGCGAATCTTTCCCGATGCTGCAGCATTTTCCTCCGCTGACACTTAGAATATTTTTCACACTTTGCTGAAAATTTTTCTAAGTGTTTTTTTCCAAGTTTTCCTGGTTACTGATTTCTTCTTTTTAAACATTTTTCTAAGTTTTTCTGGTTACTGATTTCTTCTTTTTAAACATTTTTCGCAGTTTGTCTGGTTACTGATTTCTTCTTTTTAAACATTTTTCGCCGTTTTTCTGGTTACTGATTTCTTCTTTTTAAACATTTTTCGCCGTTTTTCTGGTTACTGATTTCTTCTTTTTAAACATTTTTCTAAGTTTTTCTGGTTACTCATTTCTTCTTTTTAAACATTTTTCTAAGTTTTTCTGGTTACTGATTTCTTCTTTTTAAACGTTTTTCTGGTTACTCATTTCTTCTTTTTAAACATTTTTCTAAGTTTTTCTGGTTACTCACTTCTTCTTTTTAAACATTTTTCGCCGTTTTTCTGGTTACTGATTTCTTCTTTTTAAACATTTTTCTAAGTTTTTCTGGTTACTCATTTCTTCTTTTTAAACATTTTTCTAAGTTTTTCTGGTTACTCATTTCTTCTTTTTAAACATTTTTCTAAGTTTTTCTGGTTACTGATTTCTTCTTTTTAAACATTTTTCTAAGTTTTTCTGGTTACTGATTTCTTCTTTTTAAACATTTTTCTAAGTTTTCCTGGTTACTCATTTCTTCTTTTTAAACATTTTTCTAAGTTTTCCTGGTTACTCATTTCTTCTTTTTAAACATTTTTCTAAGTTTTCCTGGTTACTGATTTCTTCTTTTTAAACATTTTTCGCAGTTTTTCTGGTTACTGATTTCTTCTTTTTAAACATTTTTTCGCAGTTTGTCTGGTTACTGATTTCTTCTTTTTAAACATTTTTCGCCGTTTTTCTGGTTACTGATTTCTTCTTTTTAAACATTTTTCGCCGTTTTTCTGGTTACTGATTTCTTCTTTTTAAGCATTTTTCTAAGTTTTTCTGGTTACTCATTTCTTCTTTTTAAACATTTTTCTAAGTTTTTCTGGTTACTGATTTCTTCTTTTTAAACATTTTTCTAAGTTTTTCTGGTTACTCATTTCTTCTTTTTAAACATTTTTCTAAGTTTTTCTGGTTACTCACTTCTTCTTTTTAAACATTTTTCTAAGTTTTTCTGGTTACTGATTTCTTCTTTTTAAACATTTTTCGCCGTTTTTCTGGTTACTGATTTCTTCTTTTTAAACATTTTTCTAAGTTTTTCTGGTTACTCATTTCTTCTTTTTAAACATTTTTCTAAGTTTTTCTGGTTACTGATTTCTTCTTTTTAAACATTTTTCTAAGTTTTCCTGGTTACTGATTTCTTCTTTTTAAACATTTTTCGCAGTTTTTCTGGTTACTGATTTCTTCTTTTTAAACATTTTTCTAAGTTTTCCTGGTTACTGATTTCTTCTTTTTAAACATTTTTCGCAGTTTTTCTGGTTACTGATTTCTTCTTTTTAAACATTTTTCTAAGTTTTTCTGGTTACTGATTTCTTCTTTTTAAACATTTTTCTAAGTTTTTCTGGTTACTCACTTCTTCTTTTTAAACATTTTTCTAAGTTTTCCTGGTTACTGATTTCTTCTTTTTAAACATTTTTCGCAGTTTGTCTGGTTACTGATTTCTTCTTTTTAAACATTTTTCGCAGTTTTTCTGGTTACTGATTTCTTCTTTTTAAACATTTTTCTAAGTTTTTCTGGTTACTCACTTCTTCTTTTATAACATTTTTCTAAGTTTTCCTGGTTACTGATTTCTTCTTTTTAAACATTTTTCTAAGTTTTCCTGGTTACTGATTTCTTCTTTTTAAACATTTTTCTAAGTTTTCCTGGTTACTGATTTCTTCTTTTTAAACATTTTTCTAAGTTTTTCTGGTTACTCATTTCTTCTTTTTAAACATTTTTCGCAGTTTTTCTGGTTACTGATTTCTTCTTTTTAAACATTTTCCTAAGTTTTCCTGGTTACTGATTTCTTCTTTTTAAACATTTTTCTAAGTTTTCCTGGTTACTCATTTCTTCTTTTTGATCATTTTTCTAAGTTTTCCTGGTTACTGATTTCTTCGTTTTGAACATTTTTCTAAGTTTTCCTGGTTACTCACTTCTTCTTTTCAAACATTTTTCTTCGTTTTTCTGTTTACTCATTTAGCACTTTCAGGCACTTTCCCATCATTTCCTCGTTCCCGATTTCACCCTTTAAAACGCTTTCGGGCATTTCCCTAAGTTTTGCGGTTCACTCGTTTGGGACTCACTGACACCTTCTCTAGCTTCCCTGCTCACTTTTTTCGTACTGTTGAGAAAATTCGAACCCTTTCCTTAACTATGCCGGTTACTGACTTCACCGCTTCAGACCCTTGTCCCCGTAATGAAAGATACCATTTCCCACCGTGGGAAATGCACGAAAATCGGACTGAACACGGGGGAGGCTCCCCCCTCGAAGGCGAGACCGTCGGCAGAACCGCCGGGTCAAACCCGGCCGAGCTACCCGGCTTACAAGTCTCAAAGTCGGTATGAGCAGTCACGTCCACCCCCATTCCCTTTTGGACCACTTCCCACGGTTCCAAATGCATGAAAATCGGCCTGTACACGGGGGAGGCACCCGCCTCGAAGACGAGACCGTCGGCAGAACCGCCGGGTCAAACCCGGCTGAGCTACCCGGCTCGGAAGCGCCAAAGTCGGGTTGAGCAGTCACATTCACTCCCATCGACGTTTGGACCACTTCCCACGGTTCGAAATGCACGGAAATCGGCCTGTACACGGGGGAGGCACCCGCCTCGAAGAGGAGACTGTCGGCAGAACCGCCGGGTCAAACCCGGCTGTGCTAACCGGCTCGGAAGCGCCAAAGTCGGGTTGAGCAGTCACATTCACTCCCATCCCCTTTTGGGCAACTTCCCACGGTTGGAAATGCATGGAAATCGGACTGAACACGGGGGAGGCTCCCCCCTCGAAGGCGAGACCGTCGGCAGAACCGCAGGATCAAACCCGGCTGAGCTACCCGGCTTACAAGTCTCAAAGTCGGTATGAGCAGACACGTCCACCCCCATTCCCTTTTGGACCACTTCCCACGGTTCGAAATGCATGAAAATCGGCCTGTATACGGGGGAGGCACCCGCCTCGAAGACGAGACCGTCGGCAGACCCGCCGGGTCAAACCCGGCTGAGCTACCCGGCTCGGAAGCGCCAAAGTCGGGTTGAGCAGTCACATTCACTCCCATCCCCTTTTGGACCACTTCCCACGGTTCGAAATGCACGAAAATCGGCCTGTACACGGGGGAGGCACCCGCCTCGAAGACGAGACCGTCGGCAGAACCGCCGGAACAAACCCGGCTGAGCTACCCGGCTTACAAGTCTCAAAGTCGGTATGAGCAGACACGTCCACCCCCATTCCCTTTTGGACCACTTCCCACGGTTCGAAATGCATGAAAATCGGCCTGTATACGGGGGAGGCACCCGCCTCGAAGACGAGACCGTCGGCAGACCCGCCGGGTCAAACCCGGCTGAGCTACCCGGCTCGGAAGCGCCAAAGTCGGGTTGAGCAGTCACATTCACTCCCATCCCCTTTTGAACCTCTTCCCACCGTTGGAAATGCACGAAAATCGGCCTGTACACGGGGGAGGCTCCCCCCTCGAAGGCGAGACCGTCGGCAGAACCGCCGGGTCAAACCCGGCTGAGCTACCCGGCTTACAAGTCTCGAAGTCGGGTTGAGCAGTCACATTCACTCCCATCGACTTTTGGGCAACTTCCCACCGTTGCAAATGCATGAAAATCGGCCTGTACACGGGGGAGGCACCCGCCTCGAAGTCGAGACCGTCGGCAGAACCGCCGGGTCCAACCCGGCTGAGCTACCCGGCTTACAAGTCTCAAAGCCGGGTTGGGCAGTCACGTTCACCCCCATTCCCTTTTGGATCACTTCCCACGGTTCGAAATGCACGAAAACCGGCCTGTACACGGGGGAGGGTCCGCCCTCGAAGGCGAGACCGTCGGCAGAACCGCCGGGTCAAACCTGGCTGAGCTACCCGGCTTACAAGTCTCAAAGTCGGGTTGAGCAGTCACGTTCACTCCCATCGACTTTTAGACCACTTCCCACGGTTCGAAATGCACGAAAATCGGCCTGTACACGGGGGAGGCACCCGCCTCGAAGACGAGACCGTCGGCAGAACCGCCGGGTCAAACCCGGCCGAGCTACCCGGGTTAGAAGCCTCAGAGTCGGGTTGAGCAGTCACGTTCACTCCCATCGACTTTTAGACCACTTCCCACGGTTGGAAATGCACGAAAATCGGCCTGTACACGGGGGTGGCATCCGCCTCGAAGACGAGACCGTCGGCAGAACCGCCGGGTCAAACCCGGCTGAGCTACCCGGCTTACAAGTCTCAAAGTCGGGTTGAGCAGTCACATTCACTCCCATCGACTTTTGGGCAACTTCCCACGGTTCGAAATGCACAAGATTCGGCCTGAACACGGGGGACGCTCCCCCCTCGAAGGCGAGACCGTCGGCAGACCCGCCGGGTCAAACCCGGCTGAGCTACCCGGCTCGGAAGCGCCAAAGTCGGTATGAGCAGTCACGTTCACTCCCATCCCCTTTTGGACCGCTTCCCACGGTACGAAATGCATGAAAATCGGCCTGTACACGGGGGAGGCACCCGCCTCGAAGACGAGACCGTCGGCAGAACCGCCGGGTCAAACCCGGCTGAGCTACCCGGCTTACAAGTCTCAAAGTCGGGTTGAGCAGTCACATTCACTCCCATCGACTTTTGGGCAACTTCCCACGGTTCGAAATGCACAAAATTCGGCCTGAACACGGGGGACGCTCCCCCCTCGAAGGCGAGACCGTCGGCAGAACCGCCGGGTCAAACCCGGCTGAGCTACCCGGCTTAAAAGTCTCAAAGTCGGTATGAGCAGTCACATTCACCCCCATTCCCTTTTGGACCACTTCCCACGGTTGGAAATGCATGAAAATCGGCCTGGACACGGGGGAGGCTCCCCCCTCGATGACGAGACCGTCGGCAGAACCGCCGGAACAAACCCGGCTGAGCTACCCGGCTTACAAGTCTCAAAGTCGGTATGAGCAGACACGTCCACCCCCATTCCCTTTTGGACCACTTCCCACCGTTGGAAATGCACGAAAATCGGCCTGTACACGGGGGAGGCACCGGCCTCGAAGACGAGACCGTCGGCAGAACCGCCGGATCAAACCCGGCCGAGCTACCCGGGTTAGAAGCCTCAGAGTCGGGTTGAGCAGTCACATTCACTCCCATCCCCTTTTGAACCTCTTCCCACCGTTGGAAATGCACGAAAATCGGCCTGTACACGGGGGAGGCTCCCCCCTCGAAGGCGAGACCGTCGGCAGAACCGCCGGGTCAAACCCGGCTGAGCTACCCGGCTTAAAAGTCTCAAAGTCGGGTTGAGCAGTCACATTCACTCCCATCGACTTTTGGGCAACTTCCCACCGTTGCAAATGCATGAAAATCGGCCTGTACACGGGGGAGGCTCCGCCCTCGAAGGCGAGACCGACGGCAGAACCGCCGGGTCAAACCCGGCCGGGCTACCCGGGTTAGAAGCCTCAGAGTCGGGTTGAGCAGTCGCATTCACCCCCATCCCCTTTTGAACCTCTTCCCACCGTTGGAAATGCACGAAAATCGGCCTGTACACGGGGGAGGCACCGGCCTCGAAGACGAGACCGTCGGCAGAACCGCCGGATCAAACCCGGCCGAGCTACCCGGGTTAGAAGCCTCAGAGTCGGGTTGAGCAGTCACATTCACTCCCATCCCCTTTTGAACCTCTTCCCACCGTTGGAAATGCACGGAAATCGGCCTGTACACGGGGGAGGCTCCCCCCTCGAAGGCGAGACCGTCGGCAGAACCGCCGGGTCAAACCCGGCTGAGCTACCCGGCTTACAAGTCTCAAAGTCGGTATGAGCAGACACGTCCACCCCCATTCCCTTTTGGACCACTTCCCACCGTTGGAAATGCACGAAAATCGGCCTGTACACGGGGGAGGCACCGGCCTCGAAGACGAGACCGTCGGCAGAACCGCCGGATCAAACCCGGCCGAGCTACCCGGGTTAGAAGCCTCAGAGTCGGGTTGAGCAGTCACATTCACTCCCATCCCCTTTTGAACCTCTTCCCACCGTTGGAAATGCACGAAAATCGGCCTGTACACGGGGGAGGCTCCCCCCTCGAAGGCGAGACCGTCGGCAGAACCGCCGGGTCAAACCCGGCTGAGCTACCCGGCTTAAAAGTCTCAAAGTCGGGTTGAGCAGTCACATTCACTCCCATCGACTTTTGGGCAACTTCCCACCGTTGCAAATGCATGAAAATCGGCCTGTACACGGGGGAGGCTCCGCCCTCGAAGGCGAGACCGACGGCAGAACCGCCGGGTCAAACCCGGCCGGGCTACCCGGCTCGGAAGCGCCAAAGTCGGGTTGAGCAGTCACATTCACCCCCATCCCCTTTTGGGCCACTTCCCACGGTTCGAAATGCATGAAAATCGGCCTGTACACGGGGGACGCTCCCCCCTCGAAGGCGAGGCAGTCGGCAGAACCGCCGGGTCAAACCCGGCTGAGCTACCCGGGTTAGATGCCTCAAAGTCGGGTTGAGCAGTCACATTCACCCCCATCCCCTTTCGGCCCCCTTCCCACGGTTGGAAATGCATGAAAATCGGCCTGTACACGGTGGGCGCTCCCCCCTCGAAGGTGAGACCTTCGGCAGAACCGCCGGGTCAAATCCTGCCGAGCTACCCGCGTTAGAGGTCTCAATGTCGGCTTCAGCAGTCACATTCAATCCCATTCCCGTTTGGACCTCTTCCCGCCGATGGAAATGCACAAAATTCGGCCTGAACACGCGGGGCGCTCCCCCCTCGAAGGCGAGACCGTCGCCAGAACCGCCGGGTCAAATCCGGCTGAGCTACCCGCGTTACAGGTCTCAAAGTCGGGTTGAGCAGTCACGTTCACCCCCATCCCCTTTCGGACCCCTTCCCACGGTTGGAAATGCATGAAAATCGGCCTGTACACGGTGGGCGCTCCCCCCTCGAAGGTGAGACCTTCGGCAGAACCGCCGGGTCAAATCCGGCCGAGCTACCCGCGTTAGAGGTCTCAATGTCGGCTTCAGCAGTCACATTCAATCCCATTCCCGTTTGGACCTCTTCCCGCCGATGGAAATGCACAAAATTCGGCCTGAACACGCGGGACGCTCCCCCCTCGAAGGTGAGACCTTCGGCAGAACCGCCGGGTCAAATCCGGCCGAGCTACCCGCGTTAGAGGTCTCAATGTCGGCTTCAGCAGTCACATTCAATCCCATTCCCGTTTGGACCTCTTCCCGCCGATGGAAATGCACAAAATTCGGCCTGAACACGCGGGACGCTCCCCCCTCGAAGGCGAGACCGTCGCCAGAACCGCCGGGTCAAATCCGGCCGAGCTACCCGCGTTAGAGGTCTCAATGTCGGCTTCAGCAGTCACATTCAATCCCATTCCCGTTTGGAACACTTCCCGCCGTTAACAATGCACGATATTCGGCCTGAACACGCGGGACGCTCCCCCCTCGAAGGTGAGACCTTCGGCAGAACCGCCGGGTCAAATCCTGCCGAGCTACCCGCGTTAGAGGTCTCAATGTCGGCTTCAGCAGTCACATTCAATCCCATTCCCGTTTGGACCTCTTCCCGCCGATGGAAATGCACAAAATTCGGCCTGAACACGCGGGGCTCTCCCCCCTCGAAGGCGAGACCGTCGCCAGAACCGCCGGGTCAAATCCGGCTGAGCTACCCGCGTTACAGGTCTCAAAGTCGGCTTCAGCAGTCACATTCAATCCCATTCCCTTTTGGAACACTTCCCGCCGTTAACAATGCACGATATTCGGACTGAACACGGGGGCCGGTCCGCCCTCGAAGTCAACACCGTCCGCAGAACCGCCGGGGCAAATCCGGCTGAGCTACCCCGCCCCCGAACACTCAAAGTCCCTCTGAAGCCTTGCATTCGCCTCCTTGGAAAATTGACGTCAAACATTACCAAAATCGGGGGCACGAGCACTAAAGCTAAGTCTCACCCTTTCCCTATCCCTAACCAGGAACCGAACGCCCACCCTCAGCCTCACACCAACGCCGGTGCCACTCCAGACAGACACACCCTTCAAAACCACACCCATCCGGCCATGCAACTCAAAAAGGGTCCAAATTCAGAAACACCCCCTTCAAAAGGCACTCCATCCTCGGCCACACCACCGGGACATGCTCCCCTCGGCGATAATTAAGCCCCCACCACTATTTGAAGCCAACCGCAGCCGCAACTCGAACGGAGAAATCAGTAACCAATTCAAAAATGCGCTTGGTTACTGATTTCTACTGAGCCGAAAAAATTCTAAGTGTCGGTGGTTACTGATTTATACCAACCCGAAAAAATTCTAAGTGTCAGTGGTTACTGATTTATACCAACCCGAAAATATTCTAAGTGTCAGTGGTTACTGATTTATACCAACCCGAAAAAATTCTAAGTGTCAGTGGTTACTGATTTATACCAAGTCGAAAAAATTCTAAGTGTCAGTGGTTACTGATTTATACCAACCCGAAAATATTCTAAGTGTCAGTGGTTACTGATTTATACCAACTCGAAAAAATTCTAAGTGTCAGTGGTTACTGATTTA
>NW_027310909.1:0-2500 GCF_047496795.1 Chiloscyllium punctatum | reverse complement strand
CCCCTTTCGCCTGCAGGTCCCGAGCCGCCTTTATTTGCTGTTACGAGCATCGTGTGCCCCATACCTGCGTGACGAGCACCGCAGGGCGGCAGAGCCATCGCACTTGGCCGGGTGGCAGAGGAGGACCCGACTATTCACAGATAGCGGCCCAACGACTCCCAGAGCCGGTCGTGCGGCGCGCGAGGTCTGCTCTCTTCACAAGAGGCTTTATTAGGGAGTGCTAAGGCAAGGTTCTGTGCCCTCCACCCTCATCGCAACACCCATGGGAGCCTCCGGTCGTCAATAGACCGCCGCACCGGCCTCTGACTGACTCTCAGAATGGACGGAAAGAGCCGGGTAAGCCTTTCAAAAGATTCGACCACGTGCCGAAAACTTTAGACTTCCGTGAGCTCTCCGGCTTGCACCGAGACCCGAAGTCGACGTGCTAAGCACCACGGGACCCCTTTCGCCTGCAGGTCCCGAGCCGCCTTTATTTGCTGTTACGAGCATCGTGTGCCCCATACCTGCGTGACGAGCACCGCAGGGCGGCAGAGCCATCGCACTTGGCCGGGTGGCAGAGGAGGACCAGACTATTCACAGATAGCGGCCCAACGACTCCCAGAGCCGGTCGTGCGGCGCGCGAGGTCTGCTCTCATCACAAGAGGCTTTAGGGAGTGCTCAGGCAAGGGTCAGCCCGCAGCCTTCCTGGCAACACCCAGGGGAACCAGGCCACTCGCGTCTCTCGCCTTCATTTTCGACACGAGCGCCTGCGGAGGGCCACCACCCCCTCCGATTGTCAAGAGACCTCCGCACCGGCCTCTGACTTACTCTCAGAATGGACGGAAAGAGCCGGGTAAGCCTTTGAAAAGATTCGACCACGTGCCGAAAACTTTAGACTTCCGTGAGCTCTCCGGCTTGCACCGAGACCCGAAGTCGACGTGCTTAGCACCACGGGACCCCTTTCGCCTGCAGGTCCCGAGCCGCCTTTTATTTTTGTTACGAGTATCGTGTTCCCCAAACCTGGGTGACGAGCACCGCAGGGCGGCAGAGCCATCGCGCTTGTCCGGGTGGCAGAGGAGGACCAGACTATTCACAAATAGCGGCCCAACGACTCCCAGAGCCGGTCGTGCGGCAGGCGAGGTCTGCTCTCATCACAAGAGGCTTTAGGGAGTGCTCAGGCAACGGTCAGCCCGCAGCCTTCTTGGCAACACCCAAGGGAACCAGGCCACTCGCGTCTCTCGCCTTCATTTTGGACACGAGCGCCTGTGGAGGGACGGCCGGAGTCAACGTGGGGTTTGCCCGCCCTCCAATAGTGTCAAAAGACCGCCGCACAAGTCTCTGACTGACTCTTAGAACAGACAGAAAGAGTTTGTCAAATCTGTCAAAAAATTGACAAAGTGTCAAAAATTCGACTTCCAAGAGCTCTCCGGCATGCACTCATACCTGTCATTAAAGTGCTATGCCCGTGGAACCGTTTTTCGGATGCCTTTCAGAACGGTCCCGCGCCGCCATTTTGTTCTAAAAATCGTGTTCCCATATATCTCCGGGTACCCCGCCAACCTCACTGCGGAAAAACTACAAGTGGCACTGAATGGGTCTGAATTCCAAATTTGACTGCATCGGTCTGGAACTCGGTCCGGTCAAAACCGTTTGGATTTTTCTCGGTCCGGACTTCCGCGACAGACAAAGTTAAAGTTTTCGGGCTGCAGGCACAAAACGACAGCTGGCCATTTGCCGGGCTCAATTCACCCAATTCCTCCGGCACTTCGGAGCACATGTTCGGTGTAAGTTTGCGAATCTTTCCCGATGCTGCAGCATTTTCCTCCGCTGACACTTAGAATATTTTTCACACTTTGCTGAAAATTTTTCTAAGTGTTTTTTTCCAAGTTTTCCTGGTTACTGATTTCTTCTTTTTAAACATTTTTCTAAGTTTTTCTGGTTACTGATTTCTTCTTTTTAAACATTTTTCGCAGTTTGTCTGGTTACTGATTTCTTCTTTTTAAACATTTTTCGCCGTTTTTCTGGTTACTGATTTCTTCTTTTTAAACATTTTTCGCCGTTTTTCTGGTTACTGATTTCTTCTTTTTAAACATTTTTCTAAGTTTTTCTGGTTACTCATTTCTTCTTTTTAAACATTTTTCTAAGTTTTTCTGGTTACTGATTTCTTCTTTTTAAACGTTTTTCTGGTTACTCATTTCTTCTTTTTAAACATTTTTCTAAGTTTTTCTGGTTACTCACTTCTTCTTTTTAAACATTTTCGCCGTTTTTCTGGTTACTGATTTCTTCTTTTTAAACATTTTTCTAAGTTTTTCTGGTTACTCATTTCTTCTTTTTAAACATTTTTCTAAGTTTTTCTGGTTACTCATTTCTTCTTAACATTTTCTAAGTTTTTTCTGGTTACTGATTTCTTCTTTTTAAACATTTTTCTAAGTTTTTCTGGTTACTGATTTCTTCTTTTTAAACATTTTTTCTAAGTTTTCCTGGTTACTCATTTCTTCTTTTTAAACATTTTTCTAAGTTT
>NW_027310908.1:37500-40897 GCF_047496795.1 Chiloscyllium punctatum | reverse complement strand
ATGTATGTCTCTGCGGGCCGCACCAGGCTGGTGCTCCCCACAGCTTCACGCCACCCTGCTCCGCCCGCACGCCGGCGTGCAGGTGGCTGCTGCTAAAGGTGGGGAGTGTATGTGCGGTCCGGGTGGCTTTCCTCTGGCGAGGGAGAGACCTTAAGCAAACTCAGAGACAAATCTTGACGGTCGATCACTCGTAAAAATAAAACGTGACAAACTTTGTGTTGGTTCAAGTACGAAAGGATCTCTGTCGGCTTGGGGGTACGCCCGTTTCCGTTTCAACTTGTCTCGCGAGGGTGGTTTCGGGGCCAGCAGGAGAGCTCGTCGGGGTAGCAGGCCCTGCAGCCGTGGTCACCGCCAAACCCCCACAACTCGAGCAAGTGAAAAAAAAAGTAACAGGAGCGAAAGCATCTCTGTCGGCTTGGGGGTACGCCCGTTTCCGTTTCAACTTGTCTCGCGAGGGTGGTTTCGGGGCCAGCAGGAGAGCTCGTCGGGGTAGCAGGCCCTGCAGCCGTGGTCACCGCCAAACCCCCACAACTCGAGCAAGTGAAAAAAAAAAGTAACAAATAAGAAAGGATCGTCGGCTTGGGGGTACGCCCGTTTCCGTTTCAACTTGTCTCGCGAGGGTGGTTTCGGGGCCAGCAGGAGAGCTCGTCGGGGTAGCAGGCCCTGCAGCCGTGGTCACCGCCAAACCCCCACAACTCGAGCAAGTGAAAAAAAAAGTAACAAATAAGAAAGGATCGTCGGCTTGGGGGTACGCCCGTTTCCGTTTCAACTTGTCTCGCGAGGGTGGTTTCGGGGCCAGCAGGAGAGCTCGTCGGGGTAGCAGGCCCTGCAGCCGTGGTCACCGCCAAACCCCCACAACTCGAGCAAGTGAAAAAAAAAAGTAACAAATAAGAAAGGATCTCTGTCGGCTTGGGGGTACGCCCGTTTCCGTTTCAACTTGTCTCGCGAGGGTGGTTTCGGGGCCAGCAGGAGAGCTCGTCGGGGTAGCAGGCCCTGCAGCCGTGGTCACCGCCAAATCCCCACAACTCGAGCAAGTGAAAAAAAAAGTAACAAATAAGAAAGGATCGTCGGCTTGGGGGTACGCCCGTTTCCGTTTCAACTTGTCTCGCGAGGGTGGTTTCGGGGCCAGCAGGAGAGCTCGTCGGGGTAGCAGGCCCTGCAGCCGTGGTCACCGCCAAACCCCCCACAACTGTTGGGCGCCTACCTGCGCGGGGCAGGAGGACACTTTCCGATTTCAAATCTCCGTTTGCCGAGTCCACCCCGAACGCACGCGGGCGGGCGGGTTCGCATCACCCTTCGTCACAAGGGGCGAAGCCCGTTCCACCGTCTCGTCAGTAGTGCCGACCGGTCTGTGATCGACGAGGGGAGCCACACCAGGTCCGGCCCTGCTGCTTGGCGGCACCGCGTCGTCGGGAGCTCGCGACAGACGGAGGGTTTCGGTGTACTCTCCAGCCACGGGAAACGAAGCCGGTGATGCAGGCGCCGGTCTTTCGCTCCCAAATCGGCTGGGTTTACATCGTTGCTATCTAGTCACGCTCCCTTCAAACCCGACGGGGTACCTATTCCCCTCACCCGTCTGTGCGTATACAGCCTCTTTGCACTTGCGGGATGGGGGTGGTGGTTTAAAGACTCTCGAGTTGCCGCCCGTCGGTCTCCGAGCTCCGTGCAGTAGTGATCCCCAGCGAACTGCCAGCAGGGCGAACGAGCGATCCCGCTCTCGGTCGGGGCGCCTGGCGTCGATCGGTGGTCGGTGGCTTGCGGGCAAGCTGCGCTGTGAGTGTGGGAACGAGTATGACGAGCCGTTGCCGCGACTCCCAGTCCACCTCGGCGGTGGCTGGGCCGGGCGGGCGTCTGCTCGGGCGAGTGCCGCCCCCGCCTCCTCGCAGGAAGTCCGCTCGCCGACACGCCGCCACGTGCACGCGTCAGTGACGCTGCCGAACCGATGGCCGGTGCCCGTTCCCGCCTCTGCTTTTCCTAGGGCAAAGCTGCTGCACGCCTCGTGATACTAGGCGGGGCGACATGGTGGCGGTGATCCTGCCTCCGTCGCTGCGGTGCGTTGGGGCACGCATCGCCTCTTGGGCGCCCTGTCCTCCTCCCCCCAATAGACGTATGTTTCTGCGGGCCGCACCAGGATGGTGCTCCCCATCGCTTCACGCCACCCTGCTCCGCCCGCACGCCGGCGTGCAGGTGGCTGTAGCTCAAGGTGGGGAGCGTATGTGCGGTCCGGGTCGCTTTCCTCTGCGAGGGAGAGACCTAAAACAAACTCAGACAACTCTTGACGGTGGATCACTCGGCTCGTGCGTCGATGACGAACGCAGCTAGCTGCGAGAATTAATGTGAATTGCAGGACACATTGATCATCGACACTTTGAACGCACTTTGCGGCCCCGGGTTCTTCCCGGGGCCACGCCTGTCTGAGGGTCGTTTGGCAATCAATCGCACTCGCCTTGGCTGGCGAGAGCGCGGCTGGGGTGTCGCAGAGGACCCGTCCTCTTTGTCCCCCTAAGTTCAGACTCCGGAGCCCTCCGGCGTCGGAGCGCTTGGCCTTTCCCCCCCACCCCTGCACATTCCGTTCGTCAGGCTCGACGCCATCCCCCCGCCGGGGAGCGCGGCCTGGCGTCCCGTCTGTGTCGTGGCAGTGGGGCCAGCACGGCTGTCACCGGTCCCAGAATGGCTTGTCGGTGGTTCACACTGTGTGTGTGTGCCAACCCTCCTTGGTCTCTGGGACACGGAGCTGCCACGAAGTGTTGAGCCTCCAGTGGGGGGTCTGCCTAAGCTCTGCACGTCCGCATTGGGTCCGTCTCTCGGTTGGCTGGCAGTGGAAAGAGTGAAGGGAGCCGCGGAGGTCCGGTGCTGGTGCGCCGCCGGCCTGACCGTGGAGCTCGCCGGTTTGACACGCTGACCCGACTCGATGGTTGATCGATTGAGAGTGCTGGGAGCTGCAGGCCGCCGCTGCTGCAGCCGCCCGTCCTCGTGGTTCGTCCTCGGCCTTAAGTGGCCGGCGGGGCGTCTGATCCTGTCTCCCCTGCTGGCGCCGAGTGCCTGGCCGAGGGAGGAGGTTTTCGTCGAACGCTGTGACTTGACGGTCCGCACGCGCGTGGATCGCTGGCTCTTGGCTCTCCCGTTCAGTCCGCACGTTTTTCCGCTCCGTCCTGCCACGGTCTCGGGAGGTACGGAGGGGTTGGCGGGCGTGGTGTGTGCTCCGTCACCGTGCAGGCACACCTACCACGCCGTCGGCCGACCCCCGCACGGTCCTCCTGGCCATCGGGAGGACGGCGGAACGTCGGGCTGTCGGGGGCCAAGTCGCCAGAAGGCCACCGCTGTGTCTTCCGCACCCTGTCACCGTCGGCGTGCCTTCCTCAACTCGTCCGGCTCGGGCCGCTGGGTTCAGGAGCGG
>NW_027310908.1:20000-30000 GCF_047496795.1 Chiloscyllium punctatum | reverse complement strand
AGACCTCTAACGCGGGTAGCTCAGCCGGATTTGACCCGGCGGTTCTGGCGACGGTCTCGCCTTCGAGGGGGGAGCGTCCCGCGTGTTTCAGGCCGAATTTTGTGCATTTCCATCGGCGGGAAGAGGTCCAAACGGGAATGGGATTGAATGTGACTGCTGAAGCCGACATTGAGACCTCTAACGCGGGTAGCTCGCCGGATTTGACCCGGCGGTTCTGCCGAAGGTCTCACCTTCGAGGGGGGAGCGTCCCGCGTGTTCAGGCCGAATTTTGTGCATTTCCATCGGCGGGAAGAGGTCCAAACGGGAATGGGATTGAATGTGACTGCTGAAGCCGACATTGAGACCTCTAACGCGGGTAGCTCGGCCGGATTTGACCCGGCGGTTCTGCCGAAGGTCTCACCTTCGAGGGGGGAGCGCCCACCGTGTACAGGCCG
The DNA here is from genome assembly GCF_047496795.1 of Chiloscyllium punctatum. Classification (NCBI taxonomy): domain Eukaryota; kingdom Metazoa; phylum Chordata; class Chondrichthyes; order Orectolobiformes; family Hemiscylliidae; genus Chiloscyllium; species Chiloscyllium punctatum. Next base: position 29,566 of record NW_027310908.1, on the reverse strand, counting down.
ATTTTCATGCATTTCCAACCGTGGGAAGGGGTCCGAAAGGGGATGGGGGTGAACGTGACTGCTCAACCCGACTTTGAGACCTGTAACGCGGGTAGCTCAGCCGGATTTGACCCGGCGGTTCTGGCGACGGTCTCGCCTTCGAGGGGGGAGCGTCCCGCGTGTTCAGGCCGAATTTTGTGCATTTCCATCGGCGGGAAGAGGTCCAAACGGGAATGGGATTGAATGTGACTGCTGAAGCCGACATTGAGACCTCTAACGCGGGTAGCTCGGCCGGATTTGACCCGGCGGTTCTGCCGAAGGTCTCACCTTCGAGGGGGGAGCGTCCCGCGTGTTCAGGCCGAATTTTGTGCATTTCCATCGGCGGGAAGAGGTCCAAACGGGAATGGGATTGAATGTGACTGCTGAAGCCGACATTGAGACCTCTAACGCGGGTAGCTCGGCCGGATTTGACCCGGCGGTTCTGCCGAAGGTCTCACCTTCGAGGGGGGAGCGCCCACCGTGTACAGGCCGATTTTCATGCATTTCCAACCGTGGGAAGGGGTCCGAAAGGGGATGGGGGTGAACGTGACTGCTCAACCCGACTTTGAGACCTGTAACGCGGGTAGCTCAGCCGGATTTGACCCGGCGGTTCTGGCGACGGTCTCGCCTTCGAGGGGGGAGCGTCCCGCGTGTTCAGGCCGAATTTTGTGCATTTCCATCGGCGGGAAGAGGTCCAAACGGGAATGGGATTGAATGTGACTGCTGAAGCCGACATTGAGACCTCTAACGCGGGTAGCTCGGCCGGATTTGACCCGGCGGTTCTGCCGAAGGTCTCACCTTCGAGGGGGGAGCGTCCCGCGTGTTCAGGCCGAATTTTGTGCATTTCCATCGGCGGGAAGAGGTCCAAACGGGAATGGGATTGAATGTGACTGCTGAAGCCGACATTGAGACCTCTAACGCGGGTAGCTCGGCCGGATTTGACCCGGCGGTTCTGCCGAAGGTCTCACCTTCGAGGGGGGAGCGCCCACCGTGTACAGGCCGATTTTCATGCATTTCCAACCGTGGGAAGGGGTCCGAAAGGGGATGGGGGTGAACGTGACTGCTCAACCCGACTTTGAGACCTGTAACGCGGGTAGCTCAGCCGGATTTGACCCGGCGGTTCTGGCGACGGTCTCGCCTTCGAGGGGGGAGCGCCCCGCGTGTTCAGGCCGAATTTTGTGCATTTCCATCGGCGGGAAGAGGTCCAAACGGGAATGGGATTGAATGTGACTGCTGAAGCCGACATTGAGACCTCTAACGCGGGTAGCTCGGCAGGATTTGACCCGGCGGTTCTGCCGAAGGTCTCACCTTCGAGGGGGGAGCGCCCACCGTGTACAGGCCGATTTTCATGCATTTCCAACCGTGGGAAGGGGGCCGAAAGGGGATGGGGGTGAATGTGACTGCTCAACCCGACTTTGAGGCATCTAACCCGGGTAGCTCAGCCGGGTTTGACCCGGCGGTTCTGCCGACTGCCTCGCCTTCGAGGGGGGAGCGTCCCCCGTGTACAGGCCGATTTTCATGCATTTCGAACCGTGGGAAGTGGCCCAAAAGGGGATGGGGGTGAATGTGACTGCTCAACCCGACTTTGGCGCTTCCGAGCCGGGTAGCCCGGCCGGGTTTGACCCGGCGGTTCTGCCGTCGGTCTCGCCTTCGAGGGCGGAGCCTCCCCCGTGTACAGGCCGATTTTCATGCATTTGCAACGGTGGGAAGTTGCCCAAAAGTCGATGGGAGTGAATGTGACTGCTCAACCCGACTTTGAGACTTTTAAGCCGGGTAGCTCAGCCGGGTTTGACCCGGCGGTTCTGCCGACGGTCTCGCCTTCGAGGGGGGAGCCTCCCCCGTGTACAGGCCGATTTTCGTGCATTTCCAACGGTGGGAAGAGGTTCAAAGGGGATGGGAGTGAATGTGACTGCTCAACCCGACTCTGAGGCTTCTAACCCGGGTAGCTCGGCCGGGTTTGATCCGGCGGTTCTGCCGACGGTCTCGTCTTCGAGGCCGGTGCCTCCCCCGTGTACAGGCCGATTTTCGTGCATTTCCAACGGTGGGAAGTGGTCCAAAAGGGAATGGGGGTGGACGTGTCTGCTCATACCGACTTTGAGACTTGTAAGCCGGGTAGCTCAGCCGGGTTTGACCCGGCGGTTCTGCCGACGGTCTCGCCTTCGAGGGGGGAGCCTCCCCCGTGTACAGGCCGATTTCCGTGCATTTCCAACGGTGGGAAGAGGTTCAAAAGGGGATGGGAGTGAATGTGACTGCTCAACCCGACTCTGAGGCTTCTAACCCGGGTAGCTCGGCCGGGTTTGATCCGGCGGTTCTGCCGACGGTCTCGTCTTCGAGGCCGGTGCCTCCCCCGTGTACAGGCCGATTTTCGTGCATTTCCAACGGTGGGAAGAGGTTCAAAAGGGGATGGGGGTGAATGCGACTGCTCAACCCGACTCTGAGGCTTCTAACCCGGGTAGCCCGGCCGGGTTTGACCCGGCGGTTCTGCCGTCGGTCTCGCCTTCGAGGGCGGAGCCTCCCCCGTGTACAGGCCGATTTTCATGCATTTGCAACGGTGGGAAGTTGCCCAAAAGTCGATGGGAGTGAATGTGACTGCTCAACCCGACTTTGAGACTTTTAAGCCGGGTAGCTCAGCCGGGTTTGACCCGGCGGTTCTGCCGACGGTCTCGCCTTCGAGGGGGGAGCCTCCCCCGTGTACAGGCCGATTTTCGTGCATTTCCAACGGTGGGAAGAGGTTCAAAAGGGGATGGGAGTGAATGTGACTGCTCAACCCGACTCTGAGGCTTCTAACCCGGGTAGCTCGGCCGGGTTTGATCCGGCGGTTCTGCCGACGGTCTCGTCTTCGAGGCCGGTGCCTCCCCCGTGTACAGGCCGATTTTCGTGCATTTCCAACGGTGGGAAGTGGTCCAAAAGGGAATGGGGGTGGACGTGTCTGCTCATACCGACTTTGAGACTTGTAAGCCGGGTAGCTCAGCCGGGTTTGTTCCGGCGGTTCTGCCGACGGTCTCGTCATCGAGGGGGGAGCCTCCCCCGTGTCCAGGCCGATTTTCATGCATTTCCAACCGTGGGAAGTGGTCCAAAAGGGAATGGGGGTGAATGTGACTGCTCATACCGACTTTGAGACTTTTAAGCCGGGTAGCTCAGCCGGGTTTGACCCGGCGGTTCTGCCGACGGTCTCGCCTTCGAGGGGGGAGCGTCCCCCGTGTTCAGGCCGAATTTTGTGCATTTCGAACCGTGGGAAGTTGCCCAAAAGTCGATGGGAGTGAATGTGACTGCTCAACCCGACTTTGAGACTTGTAAGCCGGGTAGCTCAGCCGGGTTTGACCCGGCGGTTCTGCCGACGGTCTCGTCTTCGAGGCGGGTGCCTCCCCCGTGTACAGGCCGATTTTCATGCATTTCGTACCGTGGGAAGCGGTCCAAAAGGGGATGGGAGTGAACGTGACTGCTCTTACCGACTTTGGCGCTTCCGAGCCGGGTAGCTCAGCCGGGTTTGACCCGGCGGGTCTGCCGACGGTCTCGCCTTCGAGGGGGGAGCGTCCCCCGTGTTCAGGCCGAATCTTGTGCATTTCGAACCGTGGGAAGTTGCCCAAAAGTCGATGGGAGTGAATGTGACTGCTCAACCCGACTTTGAGACTTGTAAGCCGGGTAGCTCAGCCGGGTTTGACCCGGCGGTTCTGCCGACGGTCTCGTCTTCGAGGCGGATGCCACCCCCGTGTACAGGCCGATTTTCGTGCATTTCCAACCGTGGGAAGTGGTCTAAAAGTCGATGGGAGTGAACGTGACTGCTCAACCCGACTCTGAGGCTTCTAACCCGGGTAGCTCGGCCGGGTTTGACCCGGCGGTTCTGCCGACGGTCTCGTCTTCGAGGCGGGTGCCTCCCCCGTGTACAGGCCGATTTTCGTGCATTTCGAACCGTGGGAAGTGGTCTAAAAGTCGATGGGAGTGAACGTGACTGCTCAACCCGACTTTGAGACTTGTAAGCCGGGTAGCTCAGCCAGGTTTGACCCGGCGGTTCTGCCGACGGTCTCGCCTTCGAGGGCGGACCCTCCCCCGTGTACAGGCCGGTTTTCGTGCATTTCGAACCGTGGGAAGTGATCCAAAAGGGAATGGGGGTGAACGTGACTGCCCAACCCGGCTTTGAGACTTGTAAGCCGGGTAGCTCAGCCGGGTTGGACCCGGCGGTTCTGCCGACGGTCTCGACTTCGAGGCGGGTGCCTCCCCCGTGTACAGGCCGATTTTCATGCATTTGCAACGGTGGGAAGTTGCCCAAAAGTCGATGGGAGTGAATGTGACTGCTCAACCCGACTTCGAGACTTGTAAGCCGGGTAGCTCAGCCGGGTTTGACCCGGCGGTTCTGCCGACGGTCTCGCCTTCGAGGGGGAGCCTCCCCCGTGTACAGGCCGATTTTCGTGCATTTCCAACGGTGGGAAGAGGTTCAAAAGGGGATGGGAGTGAATGTGACTGCTCAACCCGACTTTGGCGCTTCCGAGCCGGGTAGCTCAGCCGGGTTTGACCCGGCGGGTCTGCCGACGGTCTCGTCTTCGAGGCGGGTGCCTCCCCCGTATACAGGCCGATTTTCATGCATTTCGAACCGTGGGAAGTGGTCCAAAAGGGAATGGGGGTGGACGTGTCTGCTCATACCGACTTTGAGACTTGTAAGCCGGGTAGCTCAGCCGGGTTTGTTCCGGCGGTTCTGCCGACGGTCTCGTCTTCGAGGCGGGTGCCTCCCCCGTGTACAGGCCGATTTTCGTGCATTTCGAACCGTGGGAAGTGGTCCAAAAGGGGATGGGAGTGAATGTGACTGCTCAACCCGACTTTGGCGCTTCCGAGCCGGGTAGCTCAGCCGGGTTTGACCCGGCGGGTCTGCCGACGGTCTCGTCTTCGAGGCGGGTGCCTCCCCCGTATACAGGCCGATTTTCATGCATTTCGAACCGTGGGAAGTGGTCCAAAAGGGAATGGGGGTGGACGTGTCTGCTCATACCGACTTTGAGACTTGTAAGCCGGGTAGCTCAGCCGGGTTTGATCCTGCGGTTCTGCCGACGGTCTCGCCTTCGAGGGGGGAGCCTCCCCCGTGTTCAGTCCGATTTCCATGCATTTCCAACCGTGGGAAGTTGCCCAAAAGGGGATGGGAGTGAATGTGACTGCTCAACCCGACTTTGGCGCTTCCGAGCCGGTTAGCACAGCCGGGTTTGACCCGGCGGTTCTGCCGACAGTCTCCTCTTCGAGGCGGGTGCCTCCCCCGTGTACAGGCCGATTTCCGTGCATTTCGAACCGTGGGAAGTGGTCCAAACGTCGATGGGAGTGAATGTGACTGCTCAACCCGACTTTGGCGCTTCCGAGCCGGGTAGCTCAGCCGGGTTTGACCCGGCGGTTCTGCCGACGGTCTCGTCTTCGAGGCGGGTGCCTCCCCCGTGTACAGGCCGATTTTCATGCATTTGGAACCGTGGGAAGTGGTCCAAAAGGGAATGGGGGTGGACGTGACTGCTCATACCGACTTTGAGACTTGTAAGCCGGGTAGCTCGGCCGGGTTTGACCCGGCGGTTCTGCCGACGGTCTCGCCTTCGAGGGGGGAGCCTCCCCCGTGTTCAGTCCGATTTTCGTGCATTTCCCACGGTGGGAAATGGTATCTTTCATTACGGGGACAAGGGTCTGAAGCGGTGAAGTCAGTAACCGGCATAGTTAAGGAAAGGGTTCGAATTTTCTCAACAGTACGAAAAAAGTGAGCAGGGAAGCTAGAGAAGGTGTCAGTGAGTCCCAAACGAGTGAACCGCAAAACTTAGGGAAATGCCCGAAAGCGTTTTAAAGGGTGAAATCGGGAACGAGGAAATGATGGGAAAGTGCCTGAAAGTGCTAAATGAGTAAACAGAAAAACGAAGAAAAATGTTTGAAAAGAAGAAGTGAGTAACCAGGAAAACTTAGAAAAATGTTCAAAACGAAGAAATCAGTAACCAGGAAAACTTAGAAAAATGATCAAAAAGAAGAAATGAGTAACCAGGAAAACTTAGAAAAATGTTTAAAAAGAAGAAATCAGTAACCAGGAAAACTTAGGAAAATGTTTAAAAAGAAGAAATCAGTAACCAGAAAAACTGCGAAAAATGTTTAAAAAGAAGAAATGAGTAACCAGAAAAACTTAGAAAAATGTTTAAAAAGAAGAAATCAGTAACCAGGAAAACTTAGAAAAATGTTTAAAAAGAAGAAATCAGTAACCAGGAAAACTTAGAAAAATGTTTAAAAAGAAGAAATCAGTAACCAGGAAAACTTAGAAAAATGTTATAAAAGAAGAAGTGAGTAACCAGAAAAACTTAGAAAAATGTTTAAAAAGAAGAAATCAGTAACCAGAAAAACTGCGAAAAATGTTTAAAAAGAAGAAATCAGTAACCAGACAAACTGCGAAAAATGTTTAAAAAGAAGAAATCAGTAACCAGGAAAACTTAGAAAAATGTTTAAAAAGAAGAAGTGAGTAACCAGAAAAACTTAGAAAAATGTTTAAAAAGAAGAAATCAGTAACCAGAAAAACTTAGAAAAATGTTTAAAAAGAAGAAATCAGTAACCAGAAAAACTGCGAAAAATGTTTAAAAAGAAGAAATCAGTAACCAGGAAAACTTAGAAAAATGTTTAAAAAGAAGAAATCAGTAACCAGAAAAACTGCGAAAAATGTTTAAAAAGAAGAAATCAGTAACCAGGAAAACTTAGAAAAATGTTTAAAAAGAAGAAATCAGTAACCAGAAAAACTTAGAAAAATGTTTAAAAAAAGAAGAAATGAGTAACCAGAAAAACTTAGAAAAATGTTTAAAAAGAAGAAATCAGTAACCAGAAAAACGGCGAAAAATGTTTAAAAAGAAGAAATCAGTAACCAGAAAAACTTAGAAAAATGTTTAAAAAGAAGAAGTGAGTAACCAGAAAAACTTAGAAAAATGTTTAAAAAGAAGAAATGAGTAACCAGAAAAACTTAGAAAAATGTTTAAAAAGAAGAAATCAGTAACCAGAAAAACTTAGAAAAATGTTTAAAAAGAAGAAATGAGTAACCAGAAAAACTTAGAAAAATGCTTAAAAAGAAGAAATCAGTAACCAGAAAAACCGAAAAATGTTTAAAAAGAAGAAATCAGTAACCAGAAAAACGGCGAAAAATGTTTAAAAAGAAGAAATCAGTAACCAGACAAACTGCGAAAAAATGTTTAAAAAGAAGAAATCAGTAACCAGAAAAACTGCGAAAAATGTTTAAAAAGAAGAAATCAGTAACCAGGAAAACTTAGAAAAATGTTTAAAAAGAAGAAATGAGTAACCAGGAAAACTTAGAAAAATGTTTAAAAAGAAGAAATGAGTAACCAGGAAAACTTAGAAAAATGTTTAAAAAGAAGAAATCAGTAACCAGAAAAACTTAGAAAAATGTTTAAAAAGAAGAAATCAGTAACCAGAAAAACTTAGAAAAATGTTTAAAAAGAAGAAATGAGTAACCAGAAAAACTTAGAAAAATGTTTAAAAGAAGAAATGAGTAACCAGAAAAACTTAGAAAAATGTTTAAAAAGAGAAATCAGTAACCAGAAAAACGGCGAAAAATGTTTAAAAAGAAGAAGTGAGTAACCAGAAAAACTTAGAAAAATGTTTAAAAAGAAGAAATGAGTAACCAGAAAAACGTTTAAAAGAGAAAATCAGTAACCAGAAAAACTTAGAAAAATGTTTAAAAAGAAGAAATGAGTAACCAGAAAAACTTAGAAAAATGTTTAAAAGAAGAAATCAGTAACCAGAAAAACGGCGAAAAATGTTTAAAAAGAAGAAATCAGTAACCAGAAAAACGGCGAAAAATGTTTAAAAAGAAGAAATCAGTAACCAGACAAACTGCGAAAAATGTTTAAAAAGAAGAAATCAGTAACCAGAAAAACTTAGAAAAATGTTTAAAAAGAAGAAATCAGTAACCAGGAAAACTTGGAAAAAAACACTTAGAAAAATTTTCAGCAAAGTGTGAAAAATATTCTAAGTGTCAGCGGAGGAAAATGCTGCAGCATCGGGAAAGATTCGCAAACTTACACCGAACATGTGCTCCGAAGTGCCGGAGGAATTGGGTGAATTGAGCCCGGCAAATGGCCAGCTGTCGTTTTGTGCCTGCAGCCCGAAAACTTTAACTTTGTCTGTCGCGGAAGTCCGGACCGAGAAAAATCCAAACGGTTTTGACCGGACCGAGTTCCAGACCGATGCAGTCAAATTTGGAATTCAGACCCATTCAGTGCCACTTGTAGTTTTTCCGCAGTGAGGTTGGCGGGGTACCCGGAGATATATGGGAACACGATTTTTAGAACAAAATGGCGGCGCGGGACCGTTCTGAAAGGCATCCGAAAAACGGTTCCACGGGCATAGCACTTAATGACAGGTATGAGTGCATGCCGGAGAGCTCTTGGAAGTCGAATTTTTGACACTTTGTCAATTTTTTGACAGATTTGACAAACTCTTTCTGTCTGTTCTAAGAGTCAGTCAGAGACTTGTGCGGCGGTCTTTTGACACTATTGGAGGGCGGGCAAACCCCCACGTTGACTCCGGCCGTCCCTCCACAGGCGCTCGTGTTCCAAAATGAAGGCGAGAGACGCGAGTGGCCTGGTTCCCTTGGGTGTTGCCAAGAAGGCTGCGGGCTGACCGTTGCCTGAGCACTCCCTAAAGCCTCTTGTGATGAGAGCAGACCTCGCCTGCCGCACGACCGGCTCTGGGAGTCGTTGGGCCGCTATTTGTGAATAGTCTGGTCCTCCTCTGCCACCCGGACAAGCGCGATGGCTCTGCCGCCCTGCGGTGCTCGTCACCCAGGTTTGGGGAACACGATACTCGTAACAAAAATAAAAGGCGGCTCGGGACCTGCAGGCGAAAGGGGTCCCGTGGTGCTAAGCACGTCGACTTCGGGTCTCGGTGCAAGCCGGAGAGCTCACGGAAGTCTAAAGTTTTCGGCACGTGGTCGAATCTTTTCAAAGGCTTACCCGGCTCTTTCCGTCCATTCTGAGAGTAAGTCAGAGGCCGGTGCGGAGGTCTCTTGACAATCGGAGGGGGTGGTGGCCCTCCGCAGGCGCTCGTGTCGAAAATGAAGGCGAGAGACGCGAGTGGCCTGGTTCCCCTGGGTGTTGCCAGGAAGGCTGCGGGCTGACCCTTGCCTGAGCACTCCCTAAAGCCTCTTGTGATGAGAGCAGACCTCGCGCGCCGCACGACCGCTCTGGGAGTCGTTGGGCCGCTATCTGTGAATAGTCTGGTCCTCCTCTGCCACCCGGCCAAGTGCGATGGCTCTGCCGCCCTGCGGTGCTCGTCACGCAGGTATGGGGCACACGATGCTCGTAACAGCAAATAAAGGCGGCTCGGGACCTGCAGGCGAAAGGGGTCCCGTGGTGCTTAGCACGTCGACTTCGGGTCTCGGTGCAAGCCGGAGAGCTCACGGAAGTCTAAAGTTTTCGGCACGTGGTCGAATCTTTTGAAAGGCTTACCCGGCTCTTTCCGTCCATTCTGAGAGTCAGTCAGAGGCCGGTGCGGCGGTCTATTGACGACCGGAGGCTCCCATGGGTGTTGCGATGAGGGTGGAGGCA
>NW_027310908.1:0-5000 GCF_047496795.1 Chiloscyllium punctatum | reverse complement strand
TAACCACCGACACTTAGAATTTTTTCGGCTCAGTAGAAATCAGTAACCAAGCGCATTTTTGAATTGGTTACTGATTTCTCCGTTCGAGTTGCGGCTGCGGTTGGCTTCAAATAGTGGTGGGGGCTTAATTATCGCCGAGGGGAGCATGTCCCGGTGGTGTGGCCGAGGATGGAGTGCCTTTTGAAGGGGGTGTTTCTGAATTTGGACCCTTTTTGAGTTGCATGGCCGGATGGGTGTGGTTTTGAAGGGTGTGTCTGTCTGGAGTGGCACCGGCGTTGGTGTGAGGCTGAGGGTGGGCGTTCGGTTCCTGGTTAGGGATAGGGAAAGGGTGAGACTTAGCTTTAGTGCTCGTGCCCCCGATTTTGGTAATGTTTGACGTCAATTTTCCAAGGAGGCGAATGCAAGGCTTCAGAGGGACTTTGAGTGTTCGGGGGCGGGGTAGCTCAGCCGGATTTGCCCCGGCGGTTCTGCGGACGGTGTTGACTTCGAGGGCGGACCGGCCCCCGTGTTCAGTCCGAATATCGTGCATTGTTAACGGCGGGAAGTGTTCCAAAAGGGAATGGGATTGAATGTGACTGCTGAAGCCGACTTTGAGACCTGTAACGCGGTAGCTCAGCCGGATTTGACCCGGCGGTTCTGGCGACGGTCTCGCCTTCGAGGGGGGAGCGCCCCGCGTGTTCAGGCCGAATTTTGTGCATTTCCATCGGCGGGAAGAGGTCCAAACGGGAATGGGATTGAATGTGACTGCTGAAGCCGACATTGAGACCTCTAACGCGGGTAGCTCGGCAGGATTTGACCCGGCGGTTCTGCCGAAGGTCTCACCTTCGAGGGGGGAGCGTCCCGCGTGTTCAGGCCGAATATCGTGCATTGTTAACGGCGGGAAGTGTTCCAAAAGGGAATGGGATTGAATGTGACTGCTGAAGCCGACATTGAGACCTCTAACGCGGGTAGCTCGGCCGGATTTGACCCGGCGGTTCTGGCGACGGTCTCGCCTTCGAGGGGGGAGCGTCCCGCGTGTTCAGGCCGAATTTTGTGCATTTCCATCGGCGGGAAGAGGTCCAAACGGGAATGGGATTGAATGTGACTGCTGAAAGGGGCCGACATTGAGACCTCTAACGCGGGTAGCTCGGCCGGATTTGACCCGGCGGTTCTGCCGAAGGTCTCACCTTCGAGGGGGGAGCCTCCCGCGTGTTCAGGCCGAATTTTGTGCATTTCCATCGGCGGGAAGAGGTCCAAACGGGAATGGGATTGAATGTGACTGCTGAAGCCGACATTGAGACCTCTAACGCGGGTAGCTCGGCCGGATTTGACCCGGCGGTTCTGCCGAAGGTCTCACCTTCGAGGGGGAGCGCCCACCGTGTACAGGCCGATTTTCATGCATTTCCAACCGTGGGAAGGGGTCCGAAAGGGATGGGGGTGAACGTGACTGCTCAACCCGACTTTGAGACCTGTAACGCGGGTAGCTCAGCCGGATTTGACCCGGCGGTTCTGGCGACGGTCTCGCCTTCGAGGGGGGAGCGTCCCGCGTGTTCAGGCCGAATTTTGTGCATTTCCATCGGCGGGAAGAGGTCCAAACGGGAATGGGATTGAATGTGACTGCTGAAGCCGACATTGAGACCTCTAACGCGGGTAGCTCGGCAGGATTTGACCCGGCGGTTCTGCCGAAGGTCTCACCTTCGAGGGGGAGCGCCCACCGTGTACAGGCCGATTTTCATGCATTTCCAACCGTGGGAAGGGGGCCGAAAGGGGATGGGGGTGAATGTGACTGCTCAACCCGACTTTGAGGCATCTAACCCGGGTAGCTCAGCCGGGTTTGACCCGGCGGTTCTGCCGACGGCCTCGCCTTCGAGGGGGGAGCGTCCCCCGTGTACAGGCCGATTTTCATGCATTTCGAACCGTGGGAAGTGGCCCAAAAGGGGATGGGAGTGAATGTGACTGCTCAACCCGACTTTGGCGCTTCCGAGCCGGGTAGCTCAGCCGGGTTTGACCCGGCGGTTCTGCCGACGGTCTCGTCTTCGAGGCGGGTGCCTCCCCCGTGTACAGGCCGATTTTCATGCATTTCGTACCGTGGGAAGTGGTCCAAAAGGGAATGGGGGTGGACGTGACTGCTCATACCGACATCGAGACTTGTAAGCCGTGTAGCTCGGCCGGGTTTGATCCGGCGGGTCTGCCGACGGTCTCGTCTTCGAGAGGGGGGCCTCCCCCGTGTACAGGCCGATTTTCGTGCATTTCCAACGGTGGGAAGAGGTTCATAAGGGGATGGGGGTGAATGTGACTGCTCAACCCGACTCTGAGGCTTCTAACCCGGGTAGCTCGGCGGGTTTGACCCGGCGGTTCTGCCGTCGGTCTCGCCTTCGAGAGGGGCGCCTCCCCCGTGTACAGGCCGATTTTCGTGCATTTCCAACGGTGGGAAGAGGTTCAAAAGGGGATGGGGGTGAATGTGACTGCTCAACCCGACTCTGAGGCTTCTAACCCGGGTAGCCCGGCCGGGTTTGACCCGGCGGTTCTGCCGTCGGTCTCGCCTTCGAGGGCGGAGCCTCCCCCGTGTACAGGCCGATTTTCGTGCATTTCAAACCGTGGGAAGCGGTCCAAAAGGGGATGGGAGTGAATGTGACTGCTCATACCGACCTTGGCGCTTCCGACCCGGGTAGCTCAGCCGGGTTTGACCCGGCGGTTCTGCCGACGGTCTCGCCTTCGAGGGGGGGAGCGTCCCCCGTGTTCAGGCCGAATTTTGTGCATTTCGAACCGTGGGAAGTTGCCCAAAAGTCGATGGGAGTGAATGTGACTGCTCAACCCGACTTTGGCGCTTCCGAGCCGGGTAGCTCAGCCGGGTTTGACCCGGCGGTTCTGCCGACGGTCTCGTCTTCGAGGCGGGTGCCTCCCCCGTGTACAGGCCGATTTTCATGCATTTCGTACCGTGGGAAGTGGTCCAAAAGGGAATAGGGGTGGACGTGACTGCTCATACCGACATTGAGACTTGTAAGCCGTGTAGCTCGGCCGGGTTTGATCCGGCGGGTCTGCCGACGGTCTCGTCTTCGAGGCGGGTGCCTCCCCCGTGTACAGGCCGATTTTCGTGCATTTCGAACCGTGGGAAGTGGTCCAAAAGGGGATGGGGGTGGACGTGACTGCTCAACCCGACTTTGAGGCTTCTAACCCGGGTAGCTCGGCCGGGTTTGACCCGTCGATTCTGCCGATGGTCTCGTTTTGGAGGGGGGAGCCTCCCCCGTGTTCAGTCCGATTTTCGTGCATTTCGAACCGTGGGAAGTGGCCCAAAAGGGGATGGGAGTGAATGTGACTGCTCATACCGACTTTGGCGCTTCCGAGCCTGGTAGCTCAGCCGGGTTTGATCCGGCGGTTCTGCCGACGGTCTCGTCTTCGAGGCGGCTCCCTCCCCCGTGTACAGGCCGATTTTCATGCATTTGCAACGGTGGGAAGTTGCCCAAAAGGGGATGGGAGTGAATGTGACTGCTCAACCCGACTTTGGCGCTTCCGAGCCTGGTAGCTCAGCCGGGTTTGAACCGGCGGTTCTGCCGACGGTCTCGTCTTCGAGGCGGCTCCCTCCCCCGTGTACAGGCCGATTTTCGTGCATTTCGAACCGTGGGAAGTGGTCCAAAAGGGAATGGGGGTGGACGTGACTGCTCAACCCGACTCTGAGGCTTCTAACCCGGGTAGCTCGGCCGGGTTTGATCCGGCGGTTCTGCCGACGGTCTCGTCTTCGAGGCCGGTGCCTCCCCCGTGTACAGGCCGATTTTCGTGCATTTCCAACGGTGGGAAGTGGTCCAAAAGGGAATGGGGGTGGACGTGTCTGCTCATACCGACTTTGAGACTTGTAAGCCGGGTAGCTCAGCCGGGTTTGTTCCGGCGGTTCTGCCGACGGTCTCGTCATCGAGGGGGGAGCCTCCCCCGTGTCCAGGGCCCGATTTTCATGCATTTCCAACCGTGGGAAGTGGTCCAAAAGGGAATGGGGGTGAATGTGACTGCTCATACCGACTTTGAGACTTTTAAGCCGGGTAGCTCAGCCGGGTTTGACCCGGCGGTTCTGCCGACGGTCTCGCCTTCGAGGGGGGAGCGTCCCCCGTGTTCAGGCCGAATTTTTGTGCATTTCGAACCGTGGGAAGTTGCCCAAAAGTCGATGGGAGTGAATGTGACTGCTCAACCCGACTTTGAGACTTGTAAGCCGGGTAGCTCAGCCGGGTTTGACCCGGCGGTTCTGCCGACGGTCTCGTCCTTCGAGGCGGGTGCCTCCCCCGTGTACAGGCCGATTTTCATGCATTTCGTACCGTGGGAAGCGGTCCAAAAGGGGATGGGAGTGAACGTGACTGCTCATACCGACTTTGGCGCTTCCGAGCCGGGTAGCTCAGCCGGGTTTGACCCGGCGGTCTGCCGACGGTCCTCGCCTTCGAGGGGGGGAGCGTCCCCCGTGTTCAGGCCGAATCTTGTGCATTTCGAACCGTGGGAAGTTGCCCAAAAGTCGATGGGGAGTGAATGTGACTGCTCAACCCGACTTTGAGACTTGTAAGCCGGGTAGCTCAGCCGGGTTTGACCCGGCGGTTCTGCCGACGGTCTCGTCTCGAGGCCGGTGCCTCCCCCGTGTACAGGCCGATTTTCGTGCATTTCCAACGGTGGGAAGTGGTCCAAAAGGGAATGGGGGTGGACGTGTCTGCTCATACCGACTTTGAGACTTGTAAGCCGGGTAGCTCAGCCGGGTTTGTTCCGGCGGTTCTGCCGACGGTCTCGTCATCGAGGGGGGAGCCTCCCCGTGTCCAGGCCGATTTTCATGCATTTCCAACCGTGGGAAGTGGTCCAAAAGGGAATGGGGGTGAATGTGACTGCTCATACCGACTTTGAGACTTTTAAGCCGGGTAGCTCGGCCGGGTTTGACCCGGCGGTTCTGCCGACGGTCTCGTCTTCGAGGCGGGTGCCTCCCCCGTGTACAGGCCGATTTTCGTGCATTTCGAACCGTGGGAAGTGGTCTAAAAGTCGATGGGAGTGAACGTGAC
>NW_027310907.1:30000-40901 GCF_047496795.1 Chiloscyllium punctatum | reverse complement strand
TGAGTGAGTGAGGGGGTTGGTGTGTGAGTGAGTGAGTGAGGGGGTTGGTGTGTGAGTGAGTGAGGGGGTTGGTGTGTGAGTGAGTGAGGGGGGTTGGTTTGTGAGTGAGTGAGGGGGTTGGTGTGTGAGTGTGTGAGGGGGTTGGTGGTGAGTGTGTGAGTGAGTGAGGGGTTGTGTGTGAGTGAGTGAGGGGGTTGTGTGTGAGTGAGTGAGGGGGTTGGGTGTGAGTGTGTGAGTGAGTGAGGGGGTTGGTGTGTGAGTGAGTGAGGGGGTTGGTGTGTGAGTGAGTGAGGGGTTGGTGTGTGAGTGAGTGAGGGGGTTGGTGTGTGAGTGTGTGAGTGAGGGGTTGGTGTGTGAGTGAGTGAGGGGGTTGGTGTGTGAGTGTGTGAGTGAGGGGGTGGTGTTGGTGTGTGAGTGAGTGAGGGGGTTGGTGTGTGAGTGTGTGAGTGAGTGAGGGGGTTGGTGTGTGTGTGAGTGAGGGGGTTGGTGTGTGTGTGAGTGAGGGGGTTGGTGTGTGAGTGTGTGAGTGAGGGGGTTGGTGTGTGAGTGTGAGTGAGTGAGGGGGTGGTGTGAGTGTGTGAGTGAGTGAGGGGGTTGTGTGTGTGAGTGAGTGAGGGGGTTGGTGTGTGAGTGTGTGAGTGAGTGAGGGGGTTGGTGTGTGTGTGAGTGAGGGGGTTGTGTGTGAGTGGTGAGTGAGTGAGGGGGTTGGTGTGTGAGTGAGTGAGGGGGTTGGTGTGTGAGTGAGTGAGGGGGTTGGTGTGTGAGTGAGTGAGTGAGTGAGGGGGTTGGTGTGTGAGTGTGTGAGTGAGTGAGGGGGTTGGTGTGTGAGTGAGTGAGGGGGTTGGTGTGTGAGTGAGTGAGGGGGTTGGTGTGTGAGTGAGTGAGGGGGTTGGTGTGTGAGTGAGTGTGAGTGAGGGGGTTGGTGTGTGAGTGTGTGAGTGAGTGAGGGGGTTGGTGTGTGTGTGAGTGAGGGGGGTTGGTGTGTGGTGTGTGAGTGAGTGAGGGGGTTGGTGTGTGAGTGAGTGAGGGGGTTGGTGTGTGAGTGAGTGAGGGGGTTGGTGTGTGAGTGTGTGAGTGAGTGAGGGGGTTGGTGTGTGAGTGAGTGAGGGGGTTGGTGTGTGAGTGAGTGAGGGGGTTGGTGTGTGTGTGAGTGAGGGGGGTTGGTGTGTGAGTGTGTGAGTGAGGGGGTTGGTGTGTGAGTGAGTGAGTGAGGGGGTTGGTGTGTGAGTGAGTGAGGGGGTTGGTGTGTGAGTGAGTGAGGGGGTTGGTGTGTGAGTGAGTGAGGGGGTTGGTGTGTGAGTGAGTGAGGGGGTTGGTGTGTGAGTGTGTGAGTGAGGGGGTTGGTGTGTGAGTGTGTGAGTGAGGGGGTTGGTGTGTGAGTGTGTGAGTGAGTGAGGGGGTTGGTGTGTGTGTGAGTGAGGGGGTTGGTGTGTGTGTGAGTGAGGGGGTTGGTGTGTGAGTGTGTGAGTGAGGGGGTTGGTGTGTGAGTGTGTGAGTGAGTGAGGGGGTTGGTGTGTGAGTGTGTGAGTGAGTGAGGGGGTTGGTGTGTGAGTGTGAGGGTGGGGGGTTGGTGTGTGAGTGTGTGAGTGAGGGGGTTGGTGTGGTGAGTGGGGGGTGGTGTGTGAGTGAGTGAGGGGGTTGGTGTGTGAGTGTGTGAGTGAGTAAGGGGGTTGGTGTGTGAGTGAGTGAGGGGGTTGGTGTGTGAGTGAGTGAGGGGGTTGGTGTGTGAGTGTGTGAGTGAGGGGGTTGGTGTGTGAGTGTGTGAGTGAGTGAGGGGGTTGGTGTGTGAGTGTGTGAGTGAGTGAGGGGGTTGGTGTGTGTGTGAGTGAGGGGGTTGGTGTGTGAGTGAGTGAGGGGGTTGGTGTGTGAGTGTGTGAGTGAGGGGGTTGGTGTGTGAGTGTGTGAGTGAGTGAGGGGGTTGGTGTGTGAGTGTGTGAGTGAGTGAGGGGGTTGGTGGTGTGAGTGAGTGAGGGGGTTGGTGTGTGAGTGAGTGAGGGGGTTGGTGTGTGAGTGTGTGAGTGAGGGGGTTGGTGTGTGAGTGTGTGAGTGAGTGAGGGGGTTGGTGTGTGAGTGTGTGAGTGAGTGAGGGGGTTGGTGTGTGTGTGAGTGAGGGGGTTGGTGTGTGAGTGAGTGAGGGGGTTGGTGTGTGAGTGTGTGAGTGAGGGGGTTGGTGTGTGAGTGTGTGAGTGAGTGAGGGGGTTGGTGTGTGTGTGAGTGAGGGGGTTGGTGTGTGAGTGAGTGAGGGGGTTGGTGTGTGAGTGTGTGGAGTGAGGGGGTTGGTGTGTGAGTGTGTGAGTGAGTGAGGGGGTTGGTGGTGGTGTGTGAGTGAGTGAGGGGGTTGGTGTGTGAGTGTGTGAGTGAGGAGGGGGTTGGTGTGTGTGTGAGTGAGGGGGTTGGTGTGTGAGTGAGTGAGGGGGTTGGTGTGTGAGTGTGTGAGTGGGGGTTGGTGTGTGAGTGTGTGAGTGAGTGAGGGGGTTGGTGTGGTGGTGTGAGTGAGGGGGGTTGGTGTGTGTGTGAGTGAGGGGGTTGGTGTGTGAGTGTGTGAGTGAGTGAGGGGGTTGGTGTGTGAGTGAGTGAGGGGGTTGGTGTGTGTGTGAGTGAGGGGGTTGGTGTGTGAGTGTGTGAGTGAGGGGGTTGGTGTGTGAGTGTGTGGTGAGTGGGGGTTGGTGTGTGTGTGAGTGAGGGGGTTGGTGTGTGTGTGAGTGAGGGGGGTTGGTGTGTGAGTGTGTGAGGGGGGTTGGTGTGTGAGTGTGTGAGTGAGTGAGGGGGTTGGTGTGTGAGTGAGTGAGGGGGTTGGTGTGTGTGTGAGTGAGGGGGTGGTGTGTGGTGTGTGAGTGAGTGAGGGGTTGGTGTGTGAGTGTGTGAGTGAGGGGGGTTGGTGTGTGTGTGAGTGAGGGGGTTGGTGTGTGTGTGAGTGAGGGGGTTGGTGTGTGAGTGAGTGAGGGGGGTTGGTGTGTGAGTGAGTGAGTGAGGGGTTGTGTGTGAGTGAGTGAGGGGGTTGGTGTGTGAGTGTGTGAGGGGGGTTGGTGTGTGTGTGAGTGAGTGAGTGAGGGGGTTGGTGTGTGAGTGAGTGAGGGGGTTGGTGTGTGGTGAGTGAGGGGTTGGGGTGTGGTGTGTGTGAGTGTGTGAGGGGGTTGGTGTGTGAGTGTGTGAGGGGGTTGGTGTGTGTGTGGTGGTGAGTGGGGGGTAGTGTGTGAGTGAGTGGGGGGTGGGTGTGTGAGTGGTGAGGGGGGTTGGTGTGTGTGTGAGTGAGTGAGTGGGGGGTTGGTGTGTGAGTGAGTGAGGGGGTTGGTGTGTGAGTGAGTGAGGGGGTTGGTGTGTGTGTGTGTGGTGTGTGAGGGGGTTGGTGTGTGAGTGTGTGAGGGGGTTGGTGTGTGTGTGGTGAGTGAGTGAGGGGGTTGGTGTGTGAGTGAGTGAGGGGGTTGGTGTGTGAGTGAGTGAGGGGGTTGGTGTGTGAGTGAGTGAGGGGGTTGGTGTGTGTGTGAGTGAGGGGGTTGGTGTGTGAGTGTGTGAGTGAGTGAGGGGGTTGGTGTGTGAGTGAGTGAGGGGGTTGGTGTGTGAGTGAGTGAGGGGGTTGGTGTGTGAGTGTGTGAGTGAGGGGGTGGTGTGTGTGTGGTGAGTGAGTGAGGGGGTTGGTGTGTGAGTGAGTGAGGGGGTTGGTGTGTGGTGTGTGAGTGAGGGGGTTGGTGTGTGAGTGTGTGAGGGGGTTGGTCTGTGAGTGTGTGAGGGGGTTGGTGTGTGAGTGAGTGAGGGGGTTGGTGTGTGAGTGAGTGAGGGGGTTGGTGTGTGAGTGAGTGAGGGGGTTGGTGTGTGTGTGAGTGAGGGGGTTGGTGTGTGAGTGAGTGAGGGGGTTGGTGTGTGAGTGTGTGAGTGAGTGGGGGGTTGTGTGTGAGTGAGTGAGGGGGTTGGTGTGTGAGTGAGTGAGGGGGTTGGTGTGTGGTGTGTGAGTGAGGGGGTTGGTGTGTGGTGTGTGAGGGGGTTGGTGTGTGAGTGAGTGAGGGGGTTGGTGTGTGAGTGAGTGAGGGGGTTGGTGTGTGAGTGGTGAGGGGGTTGGTGTGTGAGTGAGTGAGGGGGTTGGTGTGTGAGTGTGTGAGTGAGTGAGGGGGTTGGTGTGTGAGTGAGTGAGGGGGTTGGTGTGTGAGTGTGTGAGTGGTGAGGGGGGTTGGTGTGTGAGTGAGTGAGGGGGTTGGTGTGTGGTGAGTGAGTGAGGGGGTTGGTGTGGTGTGGAGTGAGTGAGGGGGTTGGTGTGTGAGTGAGTGAGGGGGTTGGTGTGTGTGTGAGTGAGGGGGTTGGTGTGTGAGTGAGTGAGGGGGTTGGTGTGTGGTGTGTGAGTGAGTGAGGGGGTTGGTTGTGAGTGAGTGAGGGGGTTGGTGTGTGAGTGAGTGAGGGGGTTGGTGTGTGGTGAGTGAGGGGGTTGGTGTGTGAGTGAGTGAGGGGGTTGGTGTGTGAGTGAGTGAGGGGGTTGGTGTGTGAGTGAGTGAGATGGTTGGTGTGTGAGTGAGTGAGGGGGTTGGTGTGTGACTGTGTGAGTGAGTGAGGGGGTTGGTCTGTGAGTGAGTGAGGGGGTTGGTGTGTGAGTGAGTGAGGGGGTTGGTGTGTGAGTGAGTGAGGGGGTTGGTGTGTGAGTGAGTGAGGGGGTTGGTGTGTGAGTGAGTGAGGGGGTTGGTGTGTGAGTGAGTGAGATGGGTTGGTGTGTGAGTGAGTGAGGGGGTTGGTGTGTGACTGTGTGAGTGAGTGAGGGGGTTGGTCTGTGAGTGAGTGAGGGGGTTGAGTGTGAGTGAGTGAGGGGGTTGGTGTGTGAGTGAGTGAGGGGGTTGGTGTGTGAGTGAGTGAGGGGGTTGGTGTGTGAGTGTGTGTGAGTGAGTGAGGGGGTTAGTGTGTGAGTGAGTGAGGGGGTTGGTGTGTGAGTGAGTGAGGGGGTTGGTGTGTGAGTGAGTGAGGGGGTTGGTGTGTGAGTGTGTGAGTGAGTGAGGGGGTTGGTGTGTGAGTGAGTGAGGGGGTTGGTGTGTGAGTGAGTGAGGGGGTTGGTGTGTGAGTGAGTGAGGGGGTTGGTGTGTGAGTGTGTGTGAGTGAGTGAGGGGGTTAGTGTGTGAGTGAGTGAGGGGGTTGGTGTGTGAGTGAGTGAGTGAGGGGGGTTGGTGTGTGAGTGAGTGAGGGGGTTGGTGTGTGAGTGAGTGAGGGGGTTGGTGTGTGAGTGAGTGAGGGGGTTGGTGTGTGAGTGAGTGAGGGGGTTGGTGTGTGAGTGTGTGAGGGGGTTGGTGTGTGAGTGAGTGAGGGGGTTGGTGTGTGAGTGAGTGAGGGGGTTGGTGTGTGAGTGAGTGAGGGGGTTGGTGTGTGAGTGTGTGAGTGAGTGAGGGGGTTGGTGTGTGAGTGAGTGAGGGGGTTGGTGTGTGAGTGAGTGAGGGGGTGGTGTGTGTGTGAGTGAGGGGGTTGGTGTGTGAGTGAGTGAGGGGGTTGGTGTGTGAGTGTGTGAGTGAGTGAGGGGGTTGGTGTGTGAGTGAGTGAGGGGGTTGGTGTGTGAGTGTGTGAGTGAGTGGGGGGTTGGTGTGTGAGTGAGTGAGGGGGTTGGTGTGTGAGTGAGTGAGGGGGTTGGTGTGTGAGTGTGTGAGTGAGTGAGGGGGTTGGTGTGTGAGTGAGTGAGGGGGTTGGTGTGTGAGTGAGTGAGGGGGTTGGTGTGTGGTGTGTGAGTGAGTGAGGGGGTGGTGTGTGGTGTGTGAGTGAGGGGGGTTGGTGTGTGAGTGAGTGAGGGGGTTGGTGTGTGAGTGAGTGAGGGGGTTGGTGTGTGGTGTGGTGAGTGAGTGGGGGGTTGGTGTGTGTGTGAGTGAGGGGGGTTGGTGTGTGAGTGAGTGAGGGGGTTGGTGTGTGAGTGAGTGAGGGGGTTGGTGTGTGAGTGTGTGAGGGGGTTGGTGTGTGAGTGAGTGAGGGGGTTGGTGTGTGGTGAGTGGGGGGTTGGTGTGTGTGTGTGAGTGAGGGGGGGTTGGTGTGTGAGTGAGTGAGGGGGTTGGTGTGTGAGTGAGTGAGGGGGGTTGGTGTGTGAGTGTGTGAGGGGGTTGGTGTGTGAGTGAGTGAGGGGGTTGGTGTGTGAGTGAGTGAGGGGGGTTGGTGTGTGAGTGAGTGAGGGGGTTGGTGTGTGAGTGAGTGAGGGGGTTGGTGTGTGAGTGAGTGAGGGGGTTGGTGTGTGAGTGAGTGAGGGGGTTGGTGTGTGAGTGAGTGAGGGGGTTGGTGTGTGAGTGAGTGAGGGGGTTGGTGTGTGGTGAGTGGGGGGTTGGTGTGTGAGTGTGTGAGGGGGTTGGTGTGTGAGTGAGTGAGGGGGTTGGTGTGTGAGTGTGTGAGTGAGTGAGGGGGTTGGTGTGTGTGTGAGTGAGGGGGTTGGTGTGTGAGTGTGTGAGTGAGTGAGGGGGTTGGTGTGTGAGTGGTGAGGGGGTTGGTGTGTGAGTGAGTGAGGGGATTGGTGTGTGACTGTGTGGTGAGTGAGGGGGTTGGTGTGTGAGTGAGTGAGGGGGTTGGTGTGTGAGTGAGTGAGGGGGTTGGTGTGTGAGTGAGTGAGGGGGTTGGTGTGTGTGTGAGTGAGGGGGTTGGTGTGTGAGTGAGTGAGGGGTTGGTGTGTGAGTGAGTGAGGGGGTTGGTGTGTGAGTGAGTGAGTGGGTTGGTGTGTGAGTGAGTGAGGGGGTTGGTGTGTGACTGTGTGAGTGAGTGAGGGGGGTTGGTGTGTGAGTGAGTGAGGGGGTTGGTGTGTGAGTGAGTGAGGGGGTTGGTGTGTGAGTGAGTGAGGGGGTTGGTGTGTGAGTGAGTGAGGGGGTTGGTGTGTGAGTGAGTGAGGGGGTTGGTGTGTGAGTGTGTGAGTGAGTGAGGGGGTTAGTGTGTGGTGTGTGGTGAGTGAGTGAGGGGTTGGTGTGTGAGTGTGTGTGTGAGTGAGGGGGTTGGTGTGTGAGTGTGTGGTGAGTGAGGGGGTTGGTGTGTGTGTGAGTGAGGGGGTTGGTGTGTGAGTGAGTGAGGGGGTTGGTGTGTGAGTGTGTGAGTGAGGGGGTTGGTGTGTGAGTGTGTGGTGGTGGGGGGTTGGTGTGTGAGTGTGTGGTGGTGAGGGGGTTGGTGGTGGTGTGTGAGTGAGTGGGGGGTTGGTGTGTGTGTGAGTGAGGGGGGTTGGTGTGTGAGTGGTGAGGGGGTTGGTGTGTGTGTGTGTGAGTGAGGGGGGTTGGTGTGTGAGTGTGTGAGTGAGTGGGGGGGTTGGTGTGTGAGTGTGTGAGTGAGTGAGGGGGTTGGTGTGTGGTGAGTGAGGGGGTTGGGTGTGTGGTGTGTGGGTGAGTGGGGGGGGTGGTGTGTGGAGTGAGTGGGGGGTTGGTGTGTGAGTGAGTGAGGGGGGTTGGTGTGTGGTGTGTGAGTGAGTGGGGGGTGGTGTGTGGTGTGTGAGTGAGTGAGGGGGTTGGTGTGTGTGGTGGTGAGGGGGTTGGTGTGTGTGTGAGTGAGGGGGTTGGTGTGTGAGTGAGTGAGGGGGTTGGTGTGTGAGTGTGTGGTGGTGGGGGGTGGTGTGTGGTGAGTGAGGGGGTTGGTGTGTGTGTGAGTGAGGGGGGTTGGTGTGTGAGTGTGTGAGTGAGTGAGGGGGTTGGTGTGTGAGTGTGTGAGTGAGTAGGGGGTTGGTGTGTGTGTGAGTGAGGGGGTTGGTGTGTGTGTGAGTGAGGGGGTTGGTGTGTGAGTGAGTGAGGGGGTTGGTGTGTGAGTGAGTGAGTGAGATGGTTGTTGTGTGACTGAGTGAGGGGGTTGGTGTGTGAGTGTGTGAGGGGGTTGGTGTGTGTGTGAGTGAGTGAGTGAGGGGGTTAGTGTGTGAGTGAGTGAGGGGGTTGGTGTGTGAGTGAGTGAGGGGATTGGTGTGTGAGTGTGTGAGTGTGTGAGGGGGTTGGTGTGTGAGTGTGTGAGGGGGTTGGTGTGTGTGTGAGTGAGTGAGTGAGGGGGTTAGTGTGTGAGTGAGTGAGGGGGTTGGTGTGTGAGTGAGTGAGGGGGTTGGTGTGTGTGTGAGTGAGTGAGTGAGGGGGTTAGTGTGTGAGTGAGTGAGGGGGTTGGTGTGTGAGTGAGTGAGGGGATTGGTGTGTGAGTGTGTGAGTGTGTGAGGGGGTTGGTGTGTGAGTGTGTGAGGGGGTTGGTGTGTGTGTGAGTGAGTGAGTGAGGGGGGTTAGTGTGTGAGTGAGTGAGGGGGTTGGTGTGTGAGTGAGTGAGGGGATTGGTGTGTGAGTGAGTGAGGGGGTTGGTGTGTGTGTGAGTGAGGGGGTTGGTGTGTGGTGTGTGAGTGAGTGAGGAGGTTAGTGTGTGAGTGAGTGAGGGGGTTGGTGTGTGAGTGAGTGAGGGGGTTGGTGTGTGAGTGTGTGAGTGAGGGGGTTGGTGTGTGTGTGAGTGAGTGAGTGAGGGGGTTGGTGTGTGAGTGAGTGAGGGGGTTGGTGTGTGAGTGTGTGAGTGAGGGGGTTGGTGTGTGAGTGTGTGAGGGGGTTGGTCTGTGAGTGTGTGAGGGGGTTGGTGTGTGAGTGAGTGAGGGGGTTGGTGTGTGAGTGAGTGAGGGGGTTAGTGTGTGAGTGAGTGAGGGGGTTGGTGTGTGTGTGAGTGAGGGGATTGGTGTGTGAGTGAGTGAGGGGGTTGGTGTGTGAGTGTGTGAGTGAGTGAGGGGGTTAGTGTGTGAGTGAGTGAGGGGGTTGGTGTGTGAGTGAGTGAGGGGGTTGGTGTGTGAGTGTGTGAGTGAGGGGGTTGGTGTGTGAGTGTGTGAGGGGGTTGGTCTGTGAGTGTGTGAGGGGGTTGGTGTGTGAGTGAGTGAGGGGGTTGGTGTGTGAGTGAGTGAGGGGGTTGGTGTGTGAGTGAGTGAGGGGGTTGGTGTGTGAGTGTGTGAGTGAGTGAGGGGGTTGGTGTGTGAGTGAGTGAGGGGGTTGGTGTGTGAGTGTGTGAGTGAGTGAGGGGGTTAGTGTGTGAGTGAGTGAGGGGATTGGTGTGTGAGTGAGTGAGTGAGGGGGTTGGTGTGTGTGTGAGTGAGTGAGGGGGTTGGTGTGTGAGTGAGTGAGGGGGTTGGTGTGTGTGTGAGTGAGGGGGTTGGTGTGTGAGTGAGTGAGGGGGTTGGTGTGTGACTGTGTGAGTGAGTGAGGGGGTTGGTCTGTGAGTGAGTGAGGGGGTTGGTGTGTGAGTGAGTGAGGGGGTTGGTGTGTGAGTGAGTGAGGGGGTTGGTGTGTGAGTGAGTGAGGGGGTTGGTGTGTGAGTGAGTGAGATGGTTGGTGTGTGAGTGAGTGAGGGGGTTGGTGTGTGACTGTGTGAGTGAGTGAGGGGGTTGGTCTGTGAGTGAGTGAGGGGGTTGGTGTGTGAGTGAGTGAGGGGGTTGGTGTGTGAGTGAGTGAGGGGGTTGGTGTGTGAGTGAGTGAGGGGGTTGGTGTGTGAGTGAGTGAGGGGGTTGGTGTGTGAGTGAGTGAGATGGTTGGTGTGTGAGTGAGTGAGGGGGTTGGTGTGTGACTGTGTGAGTGAGTGAGGGGGTTGGTCTGTGAGTGAGTGAGGGGGTTGACGTGTGAGTGAGTGAGGGGGTTGGTGTGTGAGTGAGTGAGGGGGTTGGTGTGTGAGTGAGTGAGGGGGTTGGTGTGTGAGTGTGTGTGAGTGAGTGAGGGGGTTAGTGTGTGAGTGAGTGAGGGGGTTGGTGTGTGAGTGAGTGAGGGGGTTGGTGTGTGAGTGAGTGAGGGGGTTGGTGTGTGAGTGTGTGAGTGAGTGAGGGGGTTGGTGTGTGAGTGAGTGAGGGGGTTGGTGTGTGAGTGAGTGAGGGGGTTGGTGTGTGAGTGAGTGAGGGGGTTGGTGTGTGAGTGTGTGTGAGTGAGTGAGGGGGTTAGTGTGTGAGTGAGTGAGGGGGTTGGTGTGTGAGTGAGTGTGTGAGTGTGTGTGAGTGAGTGAGGGGGTTAGTGTGTGAGTGAGTGAGGGGGTTGGTGTGTGAGTGAGTGAGTGAGTGAGGGGGTTGGTGTGTGAGTGAGTGAGGGGGTTGGTGTGTGAGTGAGTGAGGGGGTTGGTGTGTGAGTGAGTGAGGGGGTTGGTGTGTGAGTGTGTGAGGGGGTTGGTGTGTGAGTGTGTGAGGGGATTGGTGTGTGAGTGAGTGAGGGGGTTGGTGTGTGAGTGAGTGAGGGGGTTGGTGTGTGAGTGAGTGAGGGGGTTGGTGTGTGAGTGTGTGAGTGAGTGAGGGGGTTGGTGTGTGAGTGAGTGAGTGAGGGGGTTGGTGTGTGAGTGAGTGAGGGGGTTGGTGTGTGAGTGTGTGAGGGGGTTGGTGTGTGAGTGAGTGAGGGGGTTGGTGTGTGAGTGTGTGAGTGAGTGAGGGGGTTGGTGTGTGTGTGAGTGAGGGGGTTGGTGTGTGAGTGTGTGAGTGAGTGAGGGGGTTGGTGTGTGAGTGAGTGAGGGGGTTGGTGTGTGAGTGAGTGAGGGGGTTGGTGTGTGAGTGTGTGAGTGAGTGAGGGGGTTGGTGTGTGAGTGAGTGAGGGGGTTGGTGTGTGAGTGAGTGAGGGGGTTGGTGTGTGAGTGTGTGAGTGAGTGAGGGGGTTGGTGTGTGAGTGTGTGAGTGAGTGAGGGGGTTGGTGTGTGAGTGTGTGAGTGAGTAGGGGGTTGGTGTGTGTGTGAGTGAGGGGGTTGGTGTGTGAGTGAGTGAGGGGGTTGGTCTGTGAGTGAGTGAGGGGGTTGGTGTGTGAGTGAGTGAGGGGGTTGGTGTGTGAGTGAGTGAGGGGGTTGGTGTGTGTGTGAGTGAGGGGGTTGGTGTGTGAGTGAGTGAGGGGGTTGGTGTGTGAGTGAGTGAGGGGGTTGGTGTGTGAGTGTGTGAGGGGGTTGGTGTGTGAGTGTGTGAGGGGTTGGTGTGTGAGTGAGTGAGGGGGTTGGTGTGTGAGTGAGTGAGGGGGTTGGTGTGTGAGTGAGTG
>NW_027310907.1:0-25000 GCF_047496795.1 Chiloscyllium punctatum | reverse complement strand
TTCCCATCATTCAGTGCTTCCTTAGCCAAAATCTCCCTCGTTCCTGATTTCCGTCACTTACCCCCAAAAGTGAGTGTCAAAAGCCAGACCCAGTATTTATTTCCTGCTACACCCACCTCCCCCCACTTCATTTCCCACTCCACCCCTCCCCACTGGCGCCCAGTGGGCATTGGGAGCCAACCCCATTGGCTGTGGGGACCTGGTCTGGCCTTCAGGTGACTCCAGACTCACAGCCACTGGGGTTGACTCTCCACCCGCCCCCTTTGGTAAGGGACCCCTCCAGGTCAAGGTGTCATTAGGGAAGGGACAGCAAATGCGGGACTCCCCAATCTCACCACCCCATTGGCTGTGGGGGGGCCTGGAGTCACGTGAAGTCCAGACTGGGTAAAGATGGCAGTTTCCTTCCCTGACGAGCCAAATGGGATTTGACGTGACGATGGATTCGTGGGCATCCTGAGACCGTCGCTTGGAGACTCTCTGTTCCATTGAAATCTCAGCATGTGCTGGGGTGGCATCGGAACCCAGAACATTAGCTGGGTCACCAGAGGAACAGTCCAGCAATAACACCACTGGGCAGATACCAAGGTGTATTGACAAGGTCTCTTCCCCAGGGTAGGCGGGGCCCAAAACTAGAGGGGTATAGGTTATGGGTGAGAGGGGAAAGGGACCTAAGGGGCAACCTTTTCACCCAGAGGGTGGTACGTGTATGGAATGAGCTGCCAGAGGAAGTGGTGGAGGCTGGTACAATTACAACATTTAAGAGGCATTTGGATGGGTATATGAATAGGAAGGGTTTGGAGGGATATGGGCCGGGTGCTGGCAGGTGGGACTAGATGAATTGGGGGTTTCTGGTCAGCATTGAGGAGATGGGTCAAACAGCCTGTTTCGGTACTATGCGATGGCGTGACCTGCCTCTCTCTCCGGTCAACAGGAGCGGAAGTTTGAGGCGGGAGCGCAGGCCGTCAGCGAAACGCTCTCGGAGCGGATTGGGAAGGAACGGATCCGGCTGGGAACGCCGGTGCTCAGAGTGGAACACGGCGCCGAGCACGTGAGGGTCATCAGCGAGGATGGTCAGAGCTTCGAGGTGAGGAGAGACAGGGAGGGAGTCACCTCTCCTCCCTCTCCCACCCCCTGTGGGGAGGGAGCTGGATTAACATCAGTAGGGATACAGTCAGTAACACAGGGCACTGAGGGGGAGAGGGGTTACTGAGTGACAGTGTGGGGGAGCTGGATTAACATCAGTAGGGATACAGTCAGTAACACAGGGCCCTGGGGGGGAGAGGGGTTACTGAGTGACAATGTGGGGGAGCTGGATTAACATCAGTAGGGATACAGTCAGTAACACAGGGCACTGAGGGGGAGTAGGGTTACTGAGTGACAGTGTGAGGGAGCTGGATTAACATCAGTAGGGATACAGTCAGTAACACAGGGCACTGGGGGGAGTGGGGTTACTGAGTGACAGTGTGAGGGAGGGGGATTAACATCAGTAGAGATACAGTCAGTAACACAGGGCCCTGGGGGGGAGAGGGGTTACTGAGGGACAGTGTGAGGGAGCTGGATTAACATCAGTAGAGATACAGTCAGTAACACAGGGCCCTGGGGGGGGGAGAGGGGTTACTGAGTGACAGTGTGAGGGAGCTGGATTAACATCAGTAGGGATACAGTCAGTAACACAGGGCACTGGGGGGGAGTGGGGTTACTGAGTGACAATGTGGGGGAGCTGGATTAACATCAGTAGAGATACAGTCAGTAACACAGGGCACTGGGGGGAGAGGGGTTACTGAGGGACAGTGTGAGGGAGCTGGATTAACATCAGTAGGGATACAGTCAGTAACACAGGGCACTGGGGGGAGAGGGGTTACTGAGGGACAGTGTGAGGGAGCTGGATTAACATCAGTAGGGATACAGTCAGTAACACAGGGCCCTGGGGGGGGAGAGGGGTTACTGAGTGACAGTGTGAGGGAGGGGGATTAACATCAGTAGGGATACAGTCAGTAACACAGGGCCCTGGGGGGGGGAGAGGGGTTACTGAGTGACAGTGTGAGGGAGCTGGATTAACATCAGTAGGGATACAGTCAGTAACACAGGGCCCTGGGGGGGGAGAGGGGTTACTGAGTGACAATGTGAGGGAGCTGGATTAACATCAGTAGGGATACAGTCAGTAACACAGGGCCCTGGGGGGGGAGAGGGGTTACTGAGGGACAGTGTGAGGGAGCTGGATTAACATCAGTAGGGATACAGTCAGTAACACAGGGCACTGGGGGGGAGTGGGGTTACTGAGGGACAGTGTGAGGGAGGGGGATTAACATCAGTAGGGATACAGTCAGTAACACAGGGCACTGGGGGGGAGAGGGGTTACTGAGTGACAGTGTGAGGGAGCTGGATTAACATCAGTAGGGATACAGTCAGTAACACAGGGCACTGGGGGGAGA
The DNA here is from genome assembly GCF_047496795.1 of Chiloscyllium punctatum. Classification (NCBI taxonomy): domain Eukaryota; kingdom Metazoa; phylum Chordata; class Chondrichthyes; order Orectolobiformes; family Hemiscylliidae; genus Chiloscyllium; species Chiloscyllium punctatum. Next base: position 22,568 of record NW_027310907.1, on the reverse strand, counting down.
GGGGTTACTGAGTGACAATGTGGGGGAGCTGGATTAACATCAGTAGGGATACAGTCAGTAACACAGGACCCTGGGGGGGGGAGAGGGGTTACTGAGTGACAGTGTGAGGGAGCTGGATTAACATCAGTAGGGATACAGTCAGTAACACAGGGCACTGGGGGGGAGAGGGGTTACTGAGTGACAGTGTGAGGGAGCTGGATTAACATCAGTAGGGATACAGTCAGTAACACAGGGCACTGGGGGGGGGAGAGGGGTTACTGAGTGACAATGTGGGGGAGCTGGATTAACATCAGTAGGGATACAGTCAGTAACACAGGGCCCTGGGGGGGGAGAGGGGTTACTGAGTGACAATGTGGGGGAGCTGGATTAACATCAGTAGGGATACAGTCAGGAACACAGGGCGCTGGGGTGGGAGAGGGGTTACTGAGTGACAGTGTGAGGGAGGGGGATTAACATCAGTAGGGATACAGTCAGTAACACAGGGCACTGGGGGGGAGAGGGGTTACTGAGTGACAGTGTGAGGGAGCTGGATTAACATCAGTAGGGATACAGTCAGTAACACAGGGCACTGGGGGGGAGAGGGGTTACTGAGTGACAATGTGGGGGAGCTGGATTAACATCAGTAGGGATACAGTCAGTAACACAGGGCACTGGGGGGGGGAGAGGGGTTACTGAGTGACAGTGTGAGGGAGCTGGATTAACATCAGTAGGGATACAGTCAGTAACACAGGGCACTGGGGGGGGGAGAGGGGTTACTGAGTGACAGTGTGAGGGAGCTGGATTAACATCAGTAGGGATACAGTCAGTAACACAGGGCACTGGGGGGGAGAGGGGTTACTGAGTGACAGTGTGAGGGAGGGGGATTAACATCAGTAGGGATACAGTCAGTAACACAGGACCCTGGGGGGGGGAGAGGGGTTACTGAGTGACAGTGTGAGGGAGCTGGATTAACATCAGTAGGGATACAGTCAGTAACACAGGGCACTGGGGGGGGGGAGAGGGGTTACTGAGTGACAGTGTGAGGGAGCTGGATTAACATCAGTAGGGATACAGTCAGTAACACAGGGCACTGGGGGGGAGAGGGGTTACTGAGTGACAGTGTGAGGGAGCTGGATTAACATCAGTAGGGATACAGTCAGTAACACAGGGCCCTGGGGGGGGAGAGGGGTTACTGAGTGACAGTGTGGGGGAGCTGGATTAACATCAGTAGGGATACAGTCAGTAACACAGGGCCCTGGGGGGGGAGAGGGGTTACTGAGTGACAGTGTGAGGGAGCTGGATTAACATCAGTAGGGATACAGTCAGTAACACAGGGCCCTGGGGGGGAGTGGGGTTACTGAGTGACAATGTGGGGGAGCTGGATTAACATCAGTAGGGATACAGTCAGTAACACAGGGCCCTGGGGGGGGAGAGGGGTTACTGAGTGACAGTGTGAGGGAGCTGGATTAACATCAGTAGGGATACAGTCAGTAACACAGGGCACTGGGGGGGAGTGGGGTTACTGAGTGACAATGTGGGGAAGCTGGATTAACATCAGTAGGGATACAGTCAGTAACACAGGGCACTGGGGGGGAGAGGGGTTACTGAGTGACAGTGTGAGGGAGCTGGATTAACATCAGTAGGGATACAGTCAGTAACACAGGGCACTGGGGGGGAGTAGGGTTACTGAGTGACAATGTGGGGGAGCTGGATTAACATCAGTAGGGATACAGTCAGTAACACAGGGCACTGGGGGGGAGAGGGGTTACTGAGTGACAGTGTGAGGGAGCTGGATTAACATCAGTAGGGATACAGTCAGTAACACAGGGCACTGGGGGGGAGTGGGGTTACTGAGTGACAGTGTGAGGGAGCTGGATTAACATCAGTAGGGATACAGTCAGTAACACAGGGCCCTGGGGGGGAGAAGGGTTACTGAGTGACAGTGTGAGGGAGCTGGATTAACATCAGTAGGGATACAGTCAGTAACACAGGGCCCTGGGGGGGGGAGAGGGGTTACTGAGTGACAGTGTGAGGGAGCTGGATTAACATCAGTAGGGATACAGTCAGTAACACAGGGCACTGGGGGGAGAGGGGTTACTGAGGGACAGTGTGAGGGAGCTGGATTAACATCAGTAGGGATACAGTCAGTAACACAGGGCGCTGGGGGGGACAGGGGTTACTGAGTGACAGTGTGAGGGAGCTGGATTAACATCAGTAGGGATACAGTCAGTAACACAGGGCACTGGGGGGGAGAGGGGTTACTGAGTGACAGTGTGAGGGAGCTGGATTAACATCAGTAGGGATACAGTCAGTAACACAGGGCACTGGGGGGGGAGAGGGGTTACTGAGTGACAGTGTGAGGGAGCTGGATTAACATCAGTAGGGATACAGTCAGTAACACAGGGCACTGGGGGGGAGAGGGGTTACTGAGTGACAGTGTGAGGGAGCTGGATTAACATCAGTAGGGATACAGTCAGTAACACAGGGCCCTGGGGGGGGAGAGGGGTTACTGAGTGACAGTGTGAGGGAGCTGGATTAACATCAGTAGGGATACAGTCAGTAACACAGGGCACTGGGGGGGGAGAGGGGTTACTGAGTGACAGTGTGAGGGAGCTGGATTAACATCAGTAGTGATACAGTCAGTAACACAGGGCACTGGGGGGGAGTGGGGTTACTGAGTGACAGTGTGAGGGAGCTGGATTAACATCAGTAGGGATACAGTCAGTAACACAGGGCACTGGGGGGGAGTGGGGTTACTGAGTGACAGTGTGAGGGAGCTGGATTAACATCAGTAGGGATACAGTCAGTAACACAGGGCCCTGGGGGGAGAGGGGTTACTGAGTGACAGTGTGAGGGAGCTGGATTAACATCAGTAGGGATACAGTCAGTAACACAGGGCTCTGGGGGGGAGAGGGGTTACTGAGGGACAGTGTGGGGGAGCTGGATTAACATCAGTAGAGATACAGTCAGTAACACAGGGCCCTGGGGGGGGGAGAGGGGTTACTGAGTGACAGTGTGAGGGAGCTGGATTAACATCAGTAGAGATACAGTCAGTTACACAGGGCACTTGTGACGACGATATTGGACTGTTTTGTTAACACCTCTTTAGCTCGCGACCTGAACGGCGCTAGAACAATGCAGGGCTTGTTTCGCCTTGAGTCTTGCAATGTCTCCAGGTGTGGGGGGCGGAGTGTCAATGGAATTGTTTGAGGGTGTTGTGAGTGGTGGGGGGGGGGAGGGGGGGTGCGTATTCTCTGTGGCGCGGGAGTGTGATATGGTTCTATTAAGCGCCTCGGGTTCAGCCTCTCTGTTTTCACTCTCTCCTGTTTTCTCCATCCTGCGACCTCCCCACCCCCTCCCCAGGGACTCTACGCTATCTCGGCCATCCCTCACGCCATCTTGCCAACGGTTCACTTCCATCCCCCCTTGCCCACTCTGAAGAGGCTCCTGATTAACCGAATGCCAATGGGCTCTGTCATCAAGGTGGTCACCTTTTACAAGACAGCCTTCTGGAAGGAGAAGGGTAAGTGTGCCCTCGTTTGGGGGGGGGGGGTATTTTTCTGAGGCGAGGGGGTGCGTGATGTTTCTTGTTCGCCCCCTGAAGATGGACAGGATCTCCTCTTTCAGGCCGAACAGTTCAGGGGTTCATCACAACAGAACAGACTCACAGACAGAGTCCTACAGCATGGAAACAGACCCTTCGGCCCAACCCGTCCATGCTGATCAGATATCCTAACCTAATCTGCTCCCATTTGCCAGCACCCGGCCCATATCCCTCCAAACCCTTCCTATTCATATACCCATCCAAATGCTTCTGAAATGTTGCAATTGTACCAGCCTCCACCACATCCTCTGGCAGCTCATTCCACACACGTACCACCCTCTGGGTGAAAAAGTTTCCCCTTAGGCCTTTTTTATATCTTTCCAACCCCAGGGAAAAGACTTTGCCTATTTACCCTATCCATGCCCCTCATGATTTTGTAAACCTCTATAAGGTCACCCCTCAGCCTCCAGCGCTCCAGGGAAAACAGCCCCAGCCTGTTCAGCCTCTCCCTGTAGCTCAAACCCTCCAACCCTGGCAACATCCTTGTGAATCTTTACAGAACCCTTTCAAGATAGGATAGTGAAGAAGGAGTTTGGGATGCTTTCCTTTATTGGTTAGAGTATTGAGTACAGGAGTTGGGAGGTCATGTTACAGCTGGACAGGACATTGGTTGGGTCATTGTTGGAATATTGTGTGCAATTCTGGTCTCCTTCCTATCAGAAAGATGTTGTGAAACTTGAAAGGGTTCAGAAAAGATTTACAAGGATGTTGCCGGGGCTGGAGGGTTTGAACTGTAGGGAGCATTCATTTCGAGAGGGTCAGAATAACAGAGCAGGGATGTCCTGCTGAGATTCTGGGCAGACCCCATTTGGAATATTGTGAGCAGTTTCGGGCCCCGTATCTAAGGAAGGATGTGCTGGTCTTTGGAGGGGGGTCCAGAGGGGGGTTTACAAGAATAATCCCGAGGGTGAAGGGCTTGGCACATGGGGAGCGGTTGAGGACTCTGGGTCTGTACCCGATGGGGTTTAGAACGATGATGGGGGTGGGAATCGGATTGAAACGTACAGAATACCGAGAGGCCTGGGACAGAGTGGGGGGGTGGTGGGGAAGGTGTTTCCACCGCCCAGAGAGACGAGGAACCCGAGGGCACAGCCTCAGGGTGAAAGGACGGACTGAGGTGGGGAGGAATTTCTCCATCCGGAGGGTGGGGACTCTGTGGGACTCACGGCCCATCCGGAGGGTGGGGACTCTGTGGGACTCACGGCCCCAGAGGGGTGTGGAGGGGAAGGCATGGAGTGTCTTTAAGGACAGAGAGAGAGAGATAGGTTCCTGATTAGTGAGGGGGGTGGGGGTGGAGAGTTACGGGGTTGAGGAACAGGTCAGCCACGATGGAATGGCGGAGCAGACTCGATGGGCCGAATGGCCCTCATTCTGCTCCGATGTTTCAGATCGTCGGGGTGGGAGGGAGTCACAGCATTCCAGTGACGAGTTTTCGCAAAACCCCCCAGATGTTTACAATCCCTCCCCTCTCAGAGTCAAACCTCCCACTCACCCTCCCTATTCCGCAGCCAGCTCACACAAGGAATCCCAACGTCTACTCCTGGTTGCACCCCCTCCCTACCCCCCCCCCCCCCCACCACCATGTGAGTTGATCTTCTCTGTACCCTCTCTACCCTTCCCCACCCGCCCCCCCTCCTCCACTTCCCCTTCCCCCCACACCCCCCTGTCCCACCCTCCCCCAATCCAGGGTTCAATGGTTGCACTATGTCCGACTCTGGATGTGTTACCTTCAGCATGGATGACACTAAGCCGGATGGGAGTCACCCGGCGATGATGGGCTTCATCCAGGCAGAGACGGCGCGGAGGATGTGCTTGGATACCCCGGAGCGGAGGTCAGTGTGAGCGCCCCCAATCCCCACCTAACCGTGGGGTCCACATGGAGCGAGCGCATCTCATGGGGGTTGGGGATGGAGCTCCCTGGAGAGAGGGAACACTGGGTTGGCCTGCAACATCGAGATCGTCACCTTCCCGATCTCCCGATCCCGAGACGGGGAAGGGAATCGGGGACTCGATGGGGACGATCTCTGGGATTGAACGTTCGGCGGGGGAAGACTGGGGGGGGGAGAGCTGTTCCTCAATGTTCAATCCTTGGAAAACGTGGAGAACTCACAGGAAGTGAGCACTGCGCAGGCTGGAGATCAGAGTCAAGAGTGCGGTGCTGGAAAAGCACAGCAGGTCAGGCAGCATCCGAGGAGCAGGAGAATCGACGTTTCGGGCATAAGCCCTTCATCAGGGAACGTCGATTCTCCTGCTCCTCGGATGCTGCCTGACCAGCTGTGCTTTTCCAGCACCACTCTCTATGATTGAGAACTTAAACCCTAACATACTTGAGGAGCAAATTAAATTGGAATTAAGAATGGAGAGATTTAAAAGGGACCTGAGGGGCAACATTTTCACACCGAGTGTGGTACAACTTATACACTTAATGGTAAGGTTCTAGGGAGGGTTGCTGAACAAAGAGACCTTGGAGTGCAGGTTCATAGCTCCTTGAAAGTGGAGTCACAGGTAGATAGGATAGTGAAGAAGGCGTTTGGTATGCTTTCCTTTATTGGTCAGGAGTATTGAGTACAGGAGTTGGGAGGTCCATGTTGCGGCTGTACGGGACATTGGTTAGGCCACTGTTGGAATATTGTGTGCAATTCTGGTCTCCTTCCTATTAGAAAGATGTTGTCAAACTTGAAAAGGTTCAGAAAAGATTTACAGGGATGTTGCCAGGGTTGGAGGGTTTGAGCTACAGGGAGAGGCTGAACAGGCTGGGGCTGTTTTCCCTGGAGCGCTGGAGGCTGAGGGGTGACCTTATAGAGGTTTACAAAATTATAAGGGGCATGGATAGGGTAAATAGGCAAAGTCTTTTCCCTGGGGTGGGGGAGTCCAGAACTAAAGGGGCATAGGTTTAGGGTGAGAGGGGAAAGATATAAAAGGGACCTAAAGGGCAGCTTTTTCACACAGAGGGTGGTACGTGTGTGGAATGAGCTGCCAGAGGATGTGGTGGAGGCTGGTACAATTACAACATTTAAGAGGATGGGTATATGAATAGGAAGGGTTTGGAGGGATATGGGCCGGGTGCTGGCAGGTGGGACTAGATTGGGTTGGGATATCTGGTCGGCATGGACGGGTTGGGCCGAAGGGTCTGTTTCCGTGCTGTACATCTCTATGATTCTAATGATGACCCTGAAACTGTTGTCACAGAGTTGTCGAAGCCTAAAGCACAGGTTACAGCCCTTCGGCCCATCATCTCCGTGCCAGGCAATAGCATTTTCGGGCATTTGCCCCATTCACCTCAGGTGTCACAAGTGCCCACTGAAATATTTCGTGAGGCTTTCGGTCTCCCACTCTCGGAGGCAGATCTTCCGGATTTCCCGCCACCCTCAGGCAGAATGATTTGTCCCTCACATCCCCTCGGACCTTCCTATCCATTGTGCGCAATCTATGCCCACACCTCCACACCACCGGGTCATCGGTCAACGGGAAACATTTCTTCCTGTATCTCTGCCCCACATCATTTAATCCACCTCGACCGTCTCCCCTCTCAATCTCTCCTGATCTCAGGAGAACAACCCAGGTCCTCCAGTTTCCCTCCCACAGTCCAGGGATGTGCAGGTTAGGGTGGATTGGCCGTGCTAAATTGTCCCATAGTGTCCAGGGATGTGTAGGTTAGGGTGGATTGGCCGTGCTAAATTGTCCCATAGTGTCCAGGGATGTGTAGGTTAGGGTGGATTGGCCGTGCTAAATTGTCCCATAGTGCCCAGGGATGTGTAGGTTAGGGTGGATTGGCCGTGCTAAATTGTCCCATAGTGTCCAGGGATGTGTAGGTTAGGGTGGATTGGCCATGCTAAATTGTCCCATAGTGCCCAGGGATGTGTAGGTTAGGGTGGATTGGCCGTGCTAAATTGTCCCATAGCGCCCAGGGATGTGTAGGTTAGGGTGGATTGGCCGTGCTAAATTGTCCCATAGCGCCCAGGGATGTGTAGGTTAGGATGGATTGGCCGTGCTAAATAGTCCCATAGCGCCCAGGGATGTGTAGGTTAGGATGGATTGGCCGTGCTAAATTGTCCCATAGTGTCCAGGGATGTGCAGGTTAGGGTGGATTGGCCATGCTAAATTGTCCCATAGTGTCCAGGGGATGTGCAGGTTAGGGTGGATTGGCCGTGCTAAATTGTCCCATAGTGCCCAGGGATGTGCAGGTTAGGGTGGATTGGCCGTGCTAAATTGTCCCATAGTGCCCAGGGATGTGCAGGTTAGGGGGGATTGGCCGTGCTAAATTGTCCCATAGTGTCCAGGGATGTGTAGGTTAGGGTGGATTGGCCATGCTAAATTGTCCCATAGTGCCCAGGGTTGTGCAGGTTCTGGTGGATTGGCCGTGCTCAATTGTCCCATAGTATTAGGTACATTAGTCAGAGGTAAAGGTGGAGGAATGGGTCTGTGGGTTTAGTCTTTGTAGGGTCGGTGTGGACTTGTTGGGCCGAAGGGTCTGTTTCCGCACTGCAGAGATTCTAGTAGGGAATCTCTCCTCATCACTGAATCGCTCCAGCCCAGGCAACACCCTGGTAAATCTCTCCAGACAATAATCCTCATTATTTAAGATAATTATTTAATTCAAGATGAAAGTTTTGAGATAGCTACTGAAGTCAAATTCAGCCTGGCCAGGATTGAAACCCCAGCACGGTAGCCACGTCTTCGGCCTAACAGTCGCGCAATAGTGCCACTCGGCCGTCACTTATAAGTGACTCCAGACCGCAGCCAATGTGGGCAATGCCTCAATACCCTCTTAAATGGCCGATGGAGCAATTCGGGGGCAATTAGGGGTGGACAGCAAAGATATAGAGTCTCCGGGGGTATCCAGCAGATTACAAAGGGTTGCAAGGATTGTAAAAATGCACCGATTGCTCGAACCGAACAAATAAATTTTATTTGGAAATCTTCCTTTTTTTTTGTATTTACCTCTCCTTCCCCCAACCCTGTTCCCTCTGTTCCCAGGAAGGCCAGTGTGTGCCAACATTATGCCCGAATATTTAAGATGGAGGAGTTCTTGCATGTGAGTAGCCGATGGTTTAATTCTGCCACCTCCCAGAATTCCCCTCCGTCCGCCCCAGGCTAAGCCAATAGGAGATTGAGGGCAATGGAGGGTGGGAGGTTTGGGCCCAATGTGGGGCAAGTGAGGGGGTGAGATCTGCGGTGTTGGGGTTGGCGGGTCAACGCGGAAGGGTGCATGCTGGGAGTGATGGAATTGGCGTAAGGAGGGGGTGAGAGGGTGAGAGAGTCGGGATTGGGAGGGAGTAGGAGGGGACGCAAGGTTGGGAGGGGGCACCGGGCGGTGTAGGGTGAGCCAGGAGGAAGGGGGGGATGGGGTAAAATGAGTCGACAGATCCCGTCACCCTTTACTGACACAGGGAGACTCCTAGACATTGACCCAGCTCCCTCAGCTCCCTGAGACTCCTGTCTCTGTCAGCCAGGACTCCCTGATTGGAACAGTCAGGGAACACCTATTCTAGAAGGCTGAGTCCACTCTAATGGAGTTGGAGAAATGGAGAGGGGGGTCTCGGTGTCACGGTAGCTCAGTGGTTAGCACTACTGCCTCACAAAACCAGGGCCCCAGGTTCGATTCAGCCTCGGGCGACTGTCTGTGTGGAGTTTGCACATTCTCCCCGTGTCTGCGTGGATTTTCTCCGGGTGCTCCGGTTTCCTCCCACAGTCCAAAGTTGTGCAGGTTAGGGTGGATTCCTGAAGAAGGGCTCATGCCCGAAACGTCAATTCTCATGCTGCCTGACCTGCTGCGCTTTTCCAACAACACATTTTGAGCTCGTGCTAAATTGTCCCATAGTGCCCAGGGATGTGCAGGTTAGGGTGGATTGGCCGTGCTAAATTGTCCCATAGTGCCCAGGGATGTGCAGGTTAGGGTGGATTGGCCGTGCTAAATTGTCCCATAGTGCCCAGGGATGTATTAGTGAGGTGCATTAGTCAGGGGTAAATGGTAAGTCCGAGGACAATGGGTCTGAGTGGACCTGTTGGGCTGAATGGCCTGTGTCCACACTGTAGGTGATCTAATCTGATCTGGTGGAGGTGTTGAAGAGGTGCTGGAGTGTTGAGAGATGAGGGGGGAAGGTGGAGGAATGGAGGCAGCGAGTGAGGTTCCTGCGATTCAAGACACGCAGAAAAGCAGGAGCAGACCATTCGGCCCCTCCTGTCTGCCCCACCATTCAATACAATCATGGTGGGGGGCGGGGGCGGGGGGCGGGGGAGGGCCCCCCCCAACCTGTTCCCACTTTCCCCCAACCCCCCCCCCCCAGTTTAAATCCCCTTTGTCCCCAAGAGCTCTACCCAACTCCTTCTCGCGGACACCCAATGTTTTACGTCTCTTCTGAGGGTGATGGGGTGGGGAGATCAACCAAACCCTCACCGAGGGGGGAGGTGGGTATAGAGGGAGAGGGAGGAGGAGGGGAGATGACTCATTATGAGGTGGTGGGGGGGGGTGACCCGTCAATTTGAGCATCAGACGATGGCAGAGGGAGCTATCTGGTTGGAGAGGAGGCCAGATGAGTGGGTGGAGTTGGGGAATGGTGGATGTGGGACAGCAGGGAGGGTGGGGGTGGGCGGGGGGGAAGGCACTTTTTCTCGAGATGGCCAGAGGCCCGCGCCATGTCTTTGGCCTCCGACCCCTGACCCCTGACCATTTCCTTTCTCTCCAGCCTGTGGACTACGTTGAGAAGAATTGGACAGAGGAGGCCTACTCTGGAGGGTGTTACTCAAGTACCTTCGGCCCAGGGGTCCTCACCTCGTTTGGAGAGTAAGCGAACCTGGAGATGGCGCCCCCTGCGTCCCCTCCCCTGGCTCACAGTGCCCCACACCCCCCCACCCCCACAGACACGCGCTCCTCCTCCTCCCGGGCAGCACCCTGATGAACGCTCCCGGGTCACGTTAGGGCCAAGGAGACCCGTCTTCAATCCCTTCCCATGAGCCTCCGCTGAAGAAACCCAGGAGGGCGGGCAGACCGCCGCTACCCGTGCAGCCAATCAGGGACAACCCGGCCATCAATCATAGCCCCTTCTCCCCTCCCCCTCCCCCCCACACACCCACCCGGAGCTGCCCATTCTCGCGCCTGCACGAAACTTGGCATTCTTGCCAGGCGGGTCCTGAGGCAAGGGCCAGATCTCCCTCGCGGTTTCTCCTTCCCCCCCCGCCGACATGTACATTGCGCCCCACCCCTCGGTGAAACAGCTCCCTTGTTGCAGGAAGGGGTGGGTAGGGGCAGGGATTGACGGGATGTTCTGGCCCCGATGGGAGGGAGGACGCTCCGTCAGCGAGGTGGGGGTTTAAGGAGCAGAGAGGAACAACAGGGAGGGAGAGGGAGAGGGAGAGAGAGAGAGTGAGGGGAGGGAGAGAGAGAGGGGGAGAGAGTGTGGAGAGAGAGAGGGAAGAGAGAGAGAGGAAGAGAGAGAGGGAGAGAGAGAGGGAGCGAGGGATAAAGAGAGAGAGAGGAAGAGAGGGAGAGAGAGAGGGAGGTTCAGGGAGGGGTTGGGGATGTGTGTGTGTTGGTGGGAGAGTGAGGTCGGAGGGATTTTCCAGAGCGTAGGGCCCAGGGGGCTGAAGACACGGCCTCCCCACCTACCACCCCCCACAGCGAAGGAGCCCCCCCACCCTCTCCCTCATGGCCTCTTGGTCAACCAGCTCCGATCGGTTCTGGAGGCCGTTTGTCCCCTCCCCTTCTCGGCCCACATCCTCAGGTCCCTCGTCTCTCTGAGCGGTGGAAACACCTTACCCACCCCCCCCCAGTCTGTCCCAGGCCTCTCGGTATTCTGTACGTTTCAATCCGATTCCCACCCTCCCATCATCGTTCTAAATCCCATCAGGTACAGACCCAGAGTCCTCAACCGCTCCCCATGTGACAAGCCCTTCACCCTCGGGATTATTCTTGTAACCCCTTGGTTCGGCTGAGTTTTCCAGCACGGGAACAGAACTTCGGCCTAACCAGTCCATAATCCCCAACTGACCTAGTCCCAGCTGCCTGCTACTGGCCCATATCCCTCCAAACCTTTCCTATTCATGGATTTATCCAAAGATTTTTTAAATGTTGTAACTGTACCCACATCCACCACTCCCTCAGGAAGTTTGTTCCATACACGGACCACCCTCTGATTCACAATCCTTTGGGAGACATCGTTTCTCCCCAACTCTGTTTTAAATTTACTCCCCCTTATCCTAAGACTATAATACATCGTCCCAGAATGCCCCGCAAGAGGAGGCATCCACTCCACATCGCTTTTTATCGTCTTCAACACCTCCATTTGAGCCCCCCCTTCATCTGAGGAAGGGGCAGCGCTCCGAAAGATTGTGATTTCGGATAAACCGGTCGGACTGGGACCTGGTGTGTCATGTGACGGGCTGACCTTGTTGTCCACCCCAGTCCAACACCGGCACCCCCCCATCGTGGTCTTATAACCTAAACCCCCCCATTCCCGGCAGCATCCCGGTAAACCTCTTCTGGACCCTCTCCAGTTTAATAACATCCTTCCTATAACCGAGTGACCAGAACTGGACACAGTTCTCCAGAACAGGCCTCACCCACGTCCTGATTCTTGAATTTCTGCTTTTCTCTTTTATAAATTCTGCTTTTTTTTTTGACTGGAAGGTGGTTTTCAGTTCTGGCTTCTTTGTATTAGAAATTGGAGTAGCAGAAAGTGAAGGGGGCTGTCAGAGAATACAGCAGAACGTAGGTAGGTTGGAGAGTTGGGCAGAGGAATGGCAGATGGAGTTCAATCCGGGCAAATGCGAGGTGATACATTTCCGAAGATCCAATTCAAGGGAGAACTAGAAGGTAAATGAAAAAGCCCTGGGGAACATTGATGTCCAGAGAGACCTGGGTGTTCAGGTCCATCGTACCCTGAAGATGGCAACGTAGGTCAGTTGGGGTGGTCAAGGTGGCAAACGGCATGCTTTCCTTCATCGGTCGGGGTATTGAGTACAAGGGCTGGCAGGTCATGTGACAGTTGGGTAGGACTTTGGTTTGGCCGCGATTGGAATACTGCGTACCGTTCCGGGTCACCAGATTACCGGAAGGATGTGGATGCTTTGGAGAGGGTGCAGAGGAGGTTCACCAGGATGTTGACCTGGTATGGAGGGTGCTGGCTATGAGGAGAGGTCGAGTAGATTAGGATTATTTTCATTAGAAAGACGGAGGTTGAGGGGGGGGGGGAACCTGATTGAGGTCGACAACTTCATGAGAGGGATAGACAGGGTGGAGAGCAGGAAGGTTTATCCCAGAATGGGGGAGTCAATTACTAGGGTCACGAGTTCAAGGGGAGAGAGGAAAGGGTTTGGAGAGATGTGCGTGGAAAATTGTTTACGCTGAGGGTGGTGGGTGCCTGGAACACATTATCAGTGGAGATGGTAGAGGCGGGCACGATAGCGTCATTGAAGGTGGATCTAGACAGATACCTGTATGGGCAGGGAGCAGAGGGATACAGGCCCTTTAGAAAATAGGTGATAGGTTTAGACAGAGGATCTGGATTGCACAGGCTTGGAGGGCCGAAGGGCCTGTTTCTGTGCTGGAATGTTCTTTGTTCTTTGAGACAGCGGTGCAGAATGGCGGCTTTGCGCACTGTACTCCTGTACTTCAGGATGCGTAACAATGAAAGCTCATTCTAATTCCCACATGGAAGCTTGGGTCTAACACTCTGTCGCTTTCCCTCCCTCTCTCCGTCCATCTCTCCCTCCCTCCATCTATCCCTCCCTCTCCTCTTCCCTCCCTCACTCCCTCCCTCCCTCTCACCCTTCCTCTCTCCGTCCCTCTCTCTCTCCCTCCCTCCATCCCTCCCTCTCTCTCTTCCTCCCTCCCTCTTTCCCTCCCTCTCCCTCCCTCCTCTCTCTCCCTCCTACTCTCTCTCCTTCCATCTCTCCTCCCTTCCTTCTCTCTCTCTCCCTCCTTCTCTCCCTCTCTCTTCTTCCCTCCCTCTCTCTCCCCTCTCACCCTCCCACTCTCTCTCTCTCTCTCTCTCCTCTCCCTCCCTCCCTCTCTCCGCCAGGGCACTGCGCCAACCAGTCGGTAGGATCCATTTCGCTGGCACAGAGTTGGCCAGCCAATGGCCGGGCTACATGGATGGAGCCGTCCAATCAGGCGAAAGGGCTGCCCGGGAGGTAAGAGCCACAGGGCAGGGGAGAGGCAGAAGGGCAGAGTGGTCTCAGGGACGGCCATTAGGGGCTTCAAAGGGAGAGAATCGTTGGCGAGGGGGGGGGGGGAATGAATGGGCTTTGGAGAGTCAGGAAGGGGAGTTACGTTCTGTGAGGGTGACAATGAGATGTTTTTTAAAAATTATTGAACCTATTTTTCCCAATTTACCTGTAATTACACACCCGTGGAGTGAGGTGGGTGGGGGGGGGAGGTCTTGAACCCAGGCCTCCTGGTCCAGAGGTGGGGACACTGCCACTGTGACACAGAAGGGCCCTATTTGCACTTGTTTAAATTTAACTTATTTTTCAAATCAGCTTATTCAGGAGTATTATTACACACCTCTGGTGCAGTGAGGGGGGACGGGGGACTAGAATGAAGGAGTCCCAGTCCAGAGATAGGAACATTACCGCTGTGCCACAGGAGGGCCCTGCTTGCATTTTTTTTTATTTAACTTATTTTTCTAATCCAACTGTTCAGAGTTGTTACTACACACCTTCAGAGCAGGGGGGGATCTTGAACCCAGGGCGAGGAACACTACCACTGTGACACAGGAGGGGCTCTTATAACGATAAATATTATTATAAGTGAGTAATTCACTGCAGGTTCATTGAAAGTGGAGTCGCAGGTAGATAGGATAGTGAAGGCAGCGTTTGGTATGCTTTCGTTTATTGGTCAGAGTATTGAGTACAGGAGTTGAGAGGTCATGTTGCAACTGTACAGGACATTGGTGAGGCCACTGTTGGGAATATTGTGTGCAATTCTGGTCTCCTTCCTATCGGAAAGATGTTGTGAAACTTGAAAGGGTTCAGAAAAGATTTACAAGGATGTTGTCAGGGTTGGAGGAAATGAGCTATAGGGAGAGGCTGAACAGGCTGGGGCTGTTTTCCCCAGGAACATTGGAGGCTGAGGGGTGACCTTATAGAGGTTTATAAAATCATGAGGGGCATGGATAGGGTAAATAGACAAAGTCTTTTCCCTGGGGTCGGGGAGTCCAGAACTAGAGGGGCATAGGTTTAGGGTGAGAGGGGAAAGATATACAAGAGACCTAAGGGGCAATGTTTTCTCACAGAGGGTGGTACGTGTATGGAATGAGCTGCCAGAGGATGTGGTGGAGGCTGGTACAATTGCAATATTTAAGAGGCATTTGGATGGGTATATGAATAGGAAGGGTTTGGAGGGATATGGGCCGGGTGCTGGCAGGTGGGACTAGATTGGGTTGGGATATCTGGGTCAGCATGGACGGGTTGGGCCGAAGGGTCTGTTTCCGTGCTGTAGGTCTCTATGACTCTCCGATTCCTGACCTCTGGCCTCACACAGAGTCCCTGAAGCAGAAGGCCACGGAATCCAGGCCTTTGTTGATATTTCCGACAGGAAGCATCTTCTCTTTGGGCCAACATTGGTCAACCAGACGCGGCCAGCGTTTCAGGAAGGAGGCTGTCACGTCTCTTCACCAGGTCCCTGGCTCCCGTTGACTGGCACAGGCCTCACTCAAACACCCACCGTCTGCTCTGCCCTTTGCAGGTTTTGCGACAGCTCGGAAGGAATGGCTCGGAGGAGATCTCCCAGGCTGAGGCGCCCCTCCCCTTGGATTGTGTGTCCACCCCAGAGGGAGGGTTCTGGCTCGCACGCGTCTTGCCACACCCGCCACACTCCCTCCTACATTTCGGAGGCATCGTACTCGCTGCTGGGCTGGCCTGGTTCTTTCAGTCGAAACTGTGAGGGAACACCCCCCCAAAAAACATAAACTGTGAGGGAACACCCCCCCAAAAAACATAAACTGTGAGGGAACACCCCCCCAAAAAACATAAACTGTGAGGGAACACCCCCAAACATAAAATGTGAGGGAACACCCCCCCAAAAAACATAAACTGTGAGGGAACACCCCCCCAAAAAACATAAACTGTGAGGGAACACCCCCCAAAAAACATTAAATGTGAGGGAACACCCTCCAAAAAAATAATCTGTGAGGGAACACACATCAAAAATATAAACTGTGGGGATGGGGGACACGGAGGGGGATGGGGGACGGGGGACACAGAGTGGGGTGGGGACACGGAGGGGAATGGGGGATGGGGGACACAGAGTGGGGTGGGGACACGGAGGGGAATGGGGGACACAGTGGCGGATGGGGGATGGGGGAAACAGAAGGGAATGGGATGGGGGACACAGAGGGGGATGGGGGACACTGAGGGGGATGGGGATGGGGGACACGGAGGGGGATGGGGGACACTGAGTGGGATGGGGATGGGGGACACAGAGGGGGATGGGGGAAGGGGACACGGGAGGGAGATGGGGGAGGGGAGACACGGTGGGGGATGGGGGACACGGAGGGGATGGGGGACACTGAGGGGGATGGGGGACACTGAGGGGATGGGGGACACGGAGGGGGATGGGGGACACGGAGGGGGATGGGGGACACGGAGGGGGATGGGGGACACTGAGGGGGATGGGGGACACGGAGGGGGATGGGGAACACGGAGGGGGATGGGGGACACGGAGGGGAATGGGGATGGGGGACACGGAGGGGGATGGGGGACACTGAGGGGGATGGGGATGGGGACACGGAGGGGGGTGGGGGACACTGAGGGGGGTGGGGATAGGGGACACGGAGGGGGATGGGGGACACTGAGTGGGATCGGGATGGGGGACACAGAGGGGGATGGGGGAAGGGGGACACGGAGGGAGATGGGGGAGGGGAGACACGGAGGGGGATGGGGACACGGAGGGGGATGGGGGACACGGAGGGGGATGGGGGACACGGAGGGGGATGGGGGACACTGAGGGGGATGGGGGACACGGAGGGGGATGGGGAACACGGAGGGGGATGGGGGACACGGAGGGGGATGGGGAACACGGAGGGGGATGGGGAACACTGAGGGGGATGGGGGACACGGAGGGGGATGGGAAACACGGAGGGGGATGGGGGACACAGAGGGGGATGGGGAACACGGAGGGGGTTGGGGAACACGGAGGGGGTTGGGGAACACGGAGGGGGATGGGGGACACGGAGGGGGTTGGGGAACACGGAGGGGGATGGGGGTTGGGGATACAGAGGGGGATGGGGGTTGGGGGTTTGGGACAGCCCCCTCCCCATCCCTCACCTCATCTCAGTCCTACCCTGTCTCTGTCCCCAACACCATGGGGCTGTAGGACTCTGATGGGGCTGGATGTTTCTGGGAGGTTTTCCCACAGCCAGACGGAAATGGGAGCAGGGTGCTAACGGAATGTTCCGGTCTTCCAAAACGTACGATTCAGGCTCTGACCCATCAGGTCGTTCTGCAATGGATGGGATTGGAATTGTGGATAAGTATTAAACAAATGAACTTTAGCTCACCAGTGGCTCACAATGTGGTTTCTGAATCAGCTTTCTGGGTGGAACGAGAGACATTTGCCCATCGCTCCCATTCTATCCCTGAGAGAGAGACTGTGAGACTGTGAGAGGGAGGCTGTGAGAGAGAGACTGTTAGAGAGAGAGAGAGAGAGAGGGAGACTGTGAGAGAGGGAGACTGAGAGAGAGAGATTGAAAGAGGGAGACTGTGAGAGAGAGACTATTAGAGAGAGAGACGGTGAGAGAGAGACTGAGAGAGAGAGACTGTTAGAGAGAGGGAGACTGAGAGAGGGAGACTGTGAGAAAGAGACTGTTCGAGAGAGAGAGACTGTGAAAGAGAGAGACTGAGAGAGAGAGATTAAGAGGGAGACTGTGAGAGAGAGAGAGAGAGAGAATGTTAGAGAGAGAGAGACTGTGAGAGAGAGAGAGACAGAGAGGGAGACTGTGAGAGAGGGAGACTGAGAGAGAGAGATTGAGAGAGGGAGACTGTGAGAGAGAGACTGTTAGAGAGAGAGAGAGACTGTGAGAGAGAGAGAGACAGAGAGGGAGACTGTGAGAGAGGGAGACTGAGAGAGGGAGACTGTGAGAGAGAGAGATTAAGAGAGGGGAGACTGTGAGAGAGAGACTGTTAGAGAGAGAGAGGGACTGAGAGAGGGAGATTGTGTGAGAGAGAGAGACTGAGAGAGGGAGACTGTGTGAGAGAGATTGTGAGAGAGACTGAGAGAGGGAGACTGTGAGAGAGAGAGAGACAGAGAGGGAGACTGTGAGAGAGAGAGAGAGAGAGAATGTTAGAGAGAGAGAGACTGTGAGAGAGAGAGAGAGACAGAGAGGGAGACTGTGAGAGAGGGAGACTGAGAGAGAGAGATTGAGAGAGGGAGACTGTGAGAGAGAGACTGTTAGAGAGAGAGAGGGACTGTGAGAGAGAGAGAGACAGAGAGGGAGACTGTGAGAGAGGGAGACTGAGAGAGAGAGACTGAGAGAGGGAGACTGTGAGAGAGAGAGATTAAGAGAGGGAGACTGTGAGAGAGAGACTGTTAGAGAGAGAGAGGGACTGAGAGAGGGAGATTGTGTGAGAGAGAGAGACTGAGAGAGGGAGACTGTGTGAGAGAGATTGTGAGAGAGACTGAGAGAGGGAGACTGTGAGAGAGGGAGAGACAGAGAGAGAGAGAGAGAGACTTTATGAGAGTGTGTGTGAGAGAGGAGCAGCTACCATTTTGGACACAGACATGCCTGGCTGGGCCAATGTCCTTAATTGCCCCTTGAACTGAGAGCCTGTTGGGGCAATTTCCGAAGGGCGGGTGGCAGTCAGTCCCATCGCTGTCATCCCGGAGTCCCATAGCAGGACAGACCCCGTAAAGAGGGGGAGATGCCCCCCTCAAAGAGGCATTAATGAACTCAATGGGGGGGGGGGGGGGCATGGGGAATTTCTTTAAAGTGACAATTATCGGTGACACAATGGGCTCCTCCCTCTCCGAGCTCCATGTCCTCAAACAGCCCAATGAGTCGGCTGCAAGATATTCCCGAATTAGGGACTGTCCACTAATCACAGGGATTTCCCAAGAAAGTGCACTTGACACGGATCAGATATTAGTCAGAGATACCGCACAATACCATGGGACACTGAACAAAACAGAGTCTAAAGTTAGACACATTTGTTACGTCTTGTTCTCCTGCCTTTTAATTCGAAATTCCGGTTTGATTTCCCGTGTTTGAAGAGATTGGCAACACCACACAACACTTTCCCCTGTGTTTTCCTCAAGATACACATGACGATAAATAAATCAAATTAGACCAGTCGTGCCAATGTGGGTTAGTGCTGAGGGAGCGGGCACTGTTGGAGGGTCAGTGCTGAGGGCGTGGGCACTGTTGGAGGGTCAGTGCTGAGGGCGTGGGCACTGTCGGAGGGTCAGTGCTGAGGGCGTGGGCACTGTCGGAGGGTCAGTGCTGAGGAAGTGGGCACTGTCAGAGGGTCAGTGCTGAGGGAGCGTGCACTGTCGTAGGATCAGTGCTGAGGGAGTGGGCACTGTCAGAGGGTCAGTGCTGAGGGAGCGGGCACTGTCAGAGGGTCAGTGCTGAGGGAGTGGGCACTGTCAGAGGGTCAGTGCTGAGGGAGCGGGCACTGTTGGAGGGTCAGTGCTGAGGGAGTGCCGCACTGTCAGAGGGTCAGTGCTGAGGGAGTGGGCACTGTTGGAGGGTCAGTGCTGAGGGAGTGCCTCACTGTTGGACAGTCAGTGCTGAGGGAGTGGGCACTGTCAGAAGGTCAGTGCTGAGGGAGTGCCGCACTGTCGGAGGGTCAGTGCTGAGGGAGTGGGCACTGTCAGAAGGTCAGTGCTGAGGGAGTGCCGCACTGTCGGAGGGTCAGTGCTGAGGGAGTGGGCACTGTCAGAAGGTCAGTACTGAGGGAGTGCCGCACTGTCGGAGGGTCAGTGCTGAGGGAGACAGTGAGAAAGAGGGAGTGAGTGAGAGAGAGAGAGACAGACAGACAGAGTGTGACGGAGGGTGTGAGGGACTGACTGATCCTCTGTGGGAGTGAGAGACTGATTGGAACCTCACTCACAGCTCCATGAATTAAAGGGATTTCCAAAGCCACACGTGCCCTCAGTATTGAACAGATCCTCACACTCTCGGACTCTGAACAGCTAGGAACAAGATTCCATCTCAATTCCTTGCTCCCTCCCCATGCCCCTCAAACACAAGGGAGCCTCCGAGTGGGAGCACAGTATCCCGCTGACTCTCCACGGAATCTTCTGGGGATCATCAATCCAAGCTTCAGGATTCCAGATTCCAGCTGCCGCTCCCTCTGCGGACACTGTTTGGGGTCTGCCCCTGCCATTCGGTCCTCTTCTAGCCCATCGCTTGCCCCTTTATTTCCACCCAAACCCCCTCTTCCTCCTCCCTCACACCGTTGTCTCTTCTGACTCAATGTTTTGCGAGACAGAGGGTCAAGCCCCTGTTAACGTTCCCCGTTCCCCAGATACTGAAGCAGCCCGTGTCCAAGTGCAGCAAGATCTGGACAATATCCAGGCTTGGGGCCTACAAGTGACAATTCACATTTGTACCACACAAATGCCAGGCTATGACCATCACCAATAACCACCGCCCCTTGACATTCGATGGTGCTACCATCATTGAATTCCCCCACTATCACCATCCTGGGGGTTACCATTGACCAGAAACTCAACTGGACTCATCGTTTAACCACAGCGGCTCCAAGAGCAGGTCAGAGGCTGGGAATCCTGCAGCGAGTAACTCTCCTCCTGACTCCCCCCACCATCAAGAAGGTATAAGTCAGTGAGGGAATACTCCCCAATTGCCCCTGGATGGGGGCAGCTCCAACAACACTCAAGAAGCTCGACACCATCCTGGGACAAAGCAGCCCCCCCCCCGCCGCTTGATTGATACCACATCCCCAAACATCCCCTCCCTCCCCCACTGACGCTCAGTAGCAGCAGTGGGTACCATCTACACCAATTCACCAAAGACCCTTAGGCAGCACCTTCCAAACCCACGACCACCTCCATCGAGAAGGACAAGGGGCAGCAGATACACGGGAACACCATTCCCTTTGCAAGTTCCCCTCTCCTTATCCCGACTTGGAAATATATCGGCCGTTCCCTCAGTGTCTCTGGGTCAGAATCCTGGAGCTCCCTCCCTAACGGTGCTGTGTGGGTGTCCCTACACCACAGGGGGACTGCAGTGGGTCAAGAAGGCAGCTCACACCCCCCCCCCCCCACCCTCACCCCCACCTTCTCAAGGGGGCAACTAGGGACGGGGTGATAAATGCTGGGCCCAGCCAGTGACGCCCAGGTCCTGCGGGAGAATTGAGAACAGTGTTTGAGCCCATGGGATAAAAGGGGAGAGGGTTCAGAAAAGCCCTGTCCCCATGTGGTAGAGGGGAGTGGAGGGTAACCTTGACAACGACTCTCCCGAATCCAGTCAGCTGCGAACACCTTTCCCCTTTCTCCAGGAGAGCTGTCAGGCAGCTTGCAATAATTACACAGCGACTGAAAGAAAGCATTAAGTGCGTGCCTCTCCCACTCTCGCTCGCTAAGTCCGCCCCTCCCCACCAAACCTCAGGAACTCGACAGACCGGCATTTCCTGCTCAATTTGTCACCTTCCCAGGCTCCTCAGGAGTCAAACGGAGTTTTGTCGACGTGGCCAGACACTGGATTCGGAAATTCGCTCTCCACCGCCGCCAATCTACTCCAGGCCCTCTCGGACAGCTCAAGGAGGGGTAAAGCCACCCCCCCCCCCCCCCAACCCCTACCCACACACCTCAGTCTTCCCCCTGCCACTTCCCCCCCCCCCCCCCCGATCCCCTGAGAGGCTCATATCGAGACATCTGGAGGAAATGGAGCTCCGCACGTTACTGCCCACGCTCTGGATTTTGGTGGGGCTGACGGAGGCAGGTAGGCCTCAGTCCGGTCTCCATGGAGACCGTCAGCAGGGTAGGCCTCGCTCTCGACTCCGCGGGGTAGAGGCCTCTGCAGTATCTCAGCACCCAAGGGAGTGACGGGGTCCCGCAACGGAGGGGAGGGTTCCCTGTACCCTCCCCCACCCCTCGCTCCCGACCCGACCCTCCTCCAACATCACACCCCTCGCCAGGACACCCCTCCATTCTCCAGGGTCACGGCCGGAAAAGCAACCGGAGGGGTTTGCATCCCCCCCCCACCCCCCACCACCCAAACCACCAATGGAGTTTGCAACTGACAGGGTCTGTCTCCCCCATAGCAACCCCTCGCCTCCCACTACCCCCACCCCAGAGTGTGGTCTGTGCCCAGTAAGATCCCACCCATGGCGGACCAGCCTGGATGGAGGTGGCTATTGAGGCTGTCTATTCCATGTCCCGCACATCACCCCCTCCCCCGATTCATTCAGCCCCAACCCCCACACGGCCGGCCTTCACGAGAACCACCATCATACACCTGACCATAACCCTAACCCTAACCTTAACCCCAACCATAACCCAAACCCAAGCTCTAACCCTAACACCAACCATAACCCAAACCCAAACCCTAACCCTAACCCACCATCATACACCTGACCATAACCCTAACCCTAACCCTAACAATAGCCCTAACCCTAAGCCAAACCCTAACCCTAACCCTAACCCTAACCATAATGCAAACCTTAACCCTAACCATAACCCAATACCTAACCCTAACCCTAACCATAACCCTCACCCTGACCCTAACCCTAACCATAACCCAAAACTTAACCCTAACCATAACGCAAACCATAACCATCACCCTGATCCTAACCATAACCCTAACCTGAACCCTAACCCGAACCCCAACCCTAATCCATAACCCAAACCCAAACCCAAACCTTAACCCTAACCCATATCCCTAACCCATAACCTTAACCCTGACCCAAACCGAAACCCTAACCCTAACCCATAACCCTAACCCATAACCTTAACCCTGACCCAAACCGAAACCCTAACCCTAACCCATAACCCAAACCCCAACCATAAACCAAACCCTAACCC
>NW_027310906.1:0-40919 GCF_047496795.1 Chiloscyllium punctatum | reverse complement strand
GGCATCAAACCAAAAGAGAAAATGAACAATGTGGTGAAAATGATTCGGAATCCAGAGGATTCATTGGCTCTGCAACGACATAACGCTGGCATCACTGCCACTACAGAGCTCTTAATCATGGTCAGGGAAAGAAACAGAGGAAAAACATTCACTTTAAACACAGAAGATGGTATTTCTCCAGGAAAAAGATTCAGGTGAATTAAACATTTGCACTAAGATCCGTTAAATTCTTTTGTGGAATGTGTCAGATTGGAAGCAAGACCCAGGGAGAGACCCTCAGCAGAATGAGAGTTTGGAAATGGAAGGATTTCCACATCAGAAACCAGGTTAAGTAACTGAGTGCAGTGCTGATGGCTGAATGGGTCTCAGTGAGAATTGGGGAACAGACAGCAGAATTGCATTGCAGATATTGCAGCTCGAAACTGCGTATTCATGTAGTGCTGTAGACCACAGAAGCAGGAGAAGCAGACATGCATTGAACCACAACCTGTAACTTTTTGCCAGGATAAGACCTCAGTCTGTCATTACCATCAAGACCATCTATGGCTCAGTGACGAGTGTGGGCGAAGATGTCAGAGTCAGAATCACATGAACTTTAACCTGATGCTAACTCATTAAAGCTCCCAGACTTGACCGACAGATCTGATCGAAGCACTGCAGTCCTGTCACTTTCAGTTATAAATGAAGATGGACGATTAAACAAATGACTGGAGTAGAGGGCTCCACAAACATTCCCTCCTAAATAATGGAACGGACCTGCACATCAGTGTAAAAGAGTTTTATCTGCACCATCTTCTGCCAGAAGTATTGAGTCGATGATACACATCACCCTCATCATGATGCCCACAAAATCACAGATGCCAGTCTTCAACCAATTTGATTCGCTTAACATGACATGGAGAAACAAGTGAACACAGTAGATACGACACAGACAATGGGTCCTGACTCCATTCCTGCAATAGAACTGAAGAGGTGTGCTGTACAGCAAGCCGTGTTCTCCGGGGAAGCTTTTTTCATTCCAGCTCCAACTCTGACATCTCCCTGGCAATGTGGAAAATTACTCAGCTATTTCCAGTCCCCTAAAACGGTAATAACTACAATCTGACCAATTACCACCTCCTCAGTCCCATCATGACAGTCAAATTGGTGGGAGTTCTTTTTTACAGAGCTGTCAAGCAGCACAGAAATAACCAGCTCAGTGTGGTTTCCGACAGGTCCCCATGTGGAGATGGTGCTGTTGTGGAAATGTTACTGGATTACTAATCTAGACCAGGCTAATGATCTGGCAGCAGCTGGAAGTTAAAGACAATTAATAAAATATCGAGATCTAAAATCTGGGATCAGTAACAGTGACCTTGAAGCCAATATCGATTGTAAACAAAATTTCCTTCTCCAATGCAGTTTTAGGAAGTGAATCTCCATGATTTCCTGATCTGGCCTAAAACTGACTCCAAAGACCCTGACATGTGATAAACATTTCAATGGTCTCTCAACTCCAAGCAAGGGCACTCATTTGGATCAAACTACTCCGAGGTCTGAAAGGATGAAACCGGGCAGAACACCCGGCCTCAGCATCAGTGTCGGAAAAGGGAATGGGAACACAGTCCTGTCGACCCTGCAGAGACCCCCTTCCTAACATCTGAGAGCTTGTGACAACATTTACAGAGCTTTCCCACAGACTGCACAGAAACAGCGAGAAAGGAGTAGGTCATACAACACATTGAGCATCCCCCATTCTAGTTCATGGAAAAAAATCTCCTCAATGCACTTACCCCACACGATATACATATCCGTTTATGTGAGTAACCTTGGGAAGCTTTAAAATAGGAAGTGCAGTAGTACGTTTGGTCTATCGAGTTTGCTGACCAATTCAATATAATGATGGTTGGCCCTTCATTTCAACACTGTCCTCCTGCTCTCCCACCATCACTTTACTGTCTCTAAATCCTTATCTATAATCACTGTCTCGGTTTGCAGATGCGAGCGAATTCCCCAGGTTCCCCAGTTATAGAGATGTCAGACATTTATTACCATCTCAATGAAGAATGGCCTGTCTGTACCTCATACTGTGGCCCCTTGTTTTAGTAGTCCCAGCCAGGAGAATTATCATCCCTGCTTCCAATCTGTCTCACCCTGTCAGAGTGTTATATATTTCACTGAGATCTCCACTCATTTTCCTAAACACCATGGAATACTGACATAGCCGCCCCAAACTCTGCTCCCACAACAAGCCCGTCATCGCAGAGACCAGTCTGGTCATCCTTCACTGCTCTCCATCAATGTCAAGTTTGTCCTTTATTAGGTGAGGAGACCTAAACTGCACACAATACTGCACAATGTTCAAGATGATATCTCACCAAGGCCCTGTACATCTGCAGTAAGACACCTTTTCTCCTGGACTCAAATCCCCCTGAAATGAAGGTCAACACACCATTTATCTTCCTCACTGCTTTCTGTTCCAGCAATATTCCTTTCAGCAACTGGTGTACATGGAGATGCAGATCCTTTTCAATGTTACAGCTCCCCACTTGGTGGGTCTGTGTACACTGGGCAGCGTGCCAATCTCCATGCCCAGTATTGACTTCTGGTTGCAGAACTCACTGCACTGCATCGGCCTCAGATGTTTATGCAGAAGGAAACAACAAAAAGGAGCATACGTCCCTTTGTAAATCAACATGTTTCAACCAATCCCTTTCAAATTGGAGGCTGCCAATTTATCGTTTCCACCAAAGGGCTCAGCGTAATCTCTATCCACATTGTTCTCCATCTGTCACGTATTTCCCCATTCCCTCCACTTGTCTTCGTCTTCTCGGTCCTTTTTTACATCCTCCTCACCCACTCCCAATCCCACATCCGTTAGTGCTGTCAGCAGGCTGGGATATATTGTATCTGATTCCAGCAACCAAATGTTTGAAAGGCATTGCGAACAGCTGGGCCCTAAGCACCGATCCCTGTGACACCTCAGCAACCGTCCTCTGTGAATTTATATTTATTCATTTCATGAATCTCAGAGTCACTGGCTGGGCCAGCATTTGTTGCTTGCCCCTAGTTGCCCTTGAGAAGGTGGTGGTGAGCTGCCTTGTTGAACGCTGCAGTCCAGCTGCTGTGGTTGACCTCCAATGCCATTAGGGAGGGAATCCCAGGATTCTGACACAGTGACTGTGAAGGAGCAGTGATATATTTCCAAGTCAGGATGGTGAATGGCTTTGAGGGAACCTGAAAATGATGGTATTCCCATACATCTGTAGCCCTTGTCATTCTAGATAGACATGGGAGTTGGGAAGATGGTCTCTGAGGATCTTTGGTGAATCATTTCATTGCAGCATGTAGATGGTAAAACACTGCTGCTGCTGCTGAGTGTTGATGGTGGAGCACTGTCGATGAAGGGACAGTCAAACTGGCTGCTTTGTCCTGGATGGTATAAAGCTTCTTGAGTGTTGTTGGGGCTGCACTAATCCAGACAAATTGGGAGACCTCTATCACACTTCTGATTTATGCTTTGTAGATGATGGACAGACTTTTGGAGGTCAGGATGTGAGTTACTCGTCGTCGTATTCCTCGCTTCTGACCTGCTCTTTAGTTACTATGTTCATGTGGCGAGACCAGTGAGTTTCTGAGCAATGATTACCCACCAGGAATTTGACACTGGGGGATTCAGTGATAGTAACACCATTGAATGCTAAGGGGCAGGTTAGATTATATTTTACTGGTGATGGTCATGGTCTGGCATTCGTGTGGCCTGAATATTACTTGCCACTTTTCAGCCTGGATACTGTCCAGATCTTTTCGCATTTGAACATGGACTGCTTCAGTATCTGAGGAGCCACAAATGTTGCAGAAAATTGTACAATCATTGGCGAACATCCCCATTGCTGACCTTAAAATGGAGGGAAGGTCATTGATGAAGTAGCCCTGAAGAAGTTTTCGGTCACTGCTCGAGGGACTCCTACAGATTTGGAGCTGAGTTGACTGACCTTTATCAACCATGACCATCTTCCTACGTGTCAGGTATGATTCTAAGCAGCGGGGAGTTTGCCTCTGATACCCATTGATTCCAGTGTTGCTAAGGCCCCTTGATACCACACATAGTCGAATGCAGCCTTGATTTAAAGGGCTATCGCTCTCACCCCACCTCTGGAATTCAGCTCCTTTGTTCATGTTTGAACCACGGTAATGAGGTCAGGAGCGTAGTGGCCCTGGTGGAGCCCAGACTGGGCGTCATTGACCAGGATATTGTTGAGCAGGTTGCTGCTTAAAAACATTGAGACCTTCCACCACTTTACTGATGATCGAGAGTAGACTGATGGGGTGGCAATTGCCCAGATTGGATTTGTTCTGCTTTTTACATACAGGAGATACTTGGGGTAATTTTCCACATAATCAGGAAAAGCCATTGTTGTAACTGCATTGAAATAGTTTGGCTCGGGGAGTGGCAAGTTATGGAGCACAAGTTTTCAGTACTTTTGGTGTCAGATTATGCACCGTTTGGAGTATCCAGTATCTCCAATCCTTTCTGGATATCGAGTCGACTGAATCGATTCGGCTGATGACTGGTAACTGAATTGCTGAGAACCACTGTAGGAGGCTGAAATGGATTATCCACTCAACACTTCTGACTGAAGATTGTTGCGAATGCCTTATCTTATACACTGAAGTGCTGGGCTCTTCCATCATGGAGGAAGGGGTTATTTGTGGAATCTCTTCCTTCAGTGAATTGTTTAATTGTCCCCAACGTTTCTCGGCTAGATGTGGAAAGACTGTAGAGCTTAGATCTGATCCTTTGTTTGTGGGATCACTTAGCTGTGTCTATCACTTACTGCTTATGCTGTTTGGCGCTCAAGTAGTCCTGATTAGTGGCTTCACCAGGCTGACACCTCATTGTCAGGTATGCCTGGTGCTGCTCCTGCCGTCCTGCACACTCCATTGAACCATTGTTGATCCTCTGGATTGATGGCAATTGTTGCGAGGGGAATATGCCAGGCCATGAGGTTATGCGGGAGTACAACTTGGCTGCTATTGATGACCCACAACACCTTATGGACATCCAAATTTGAGCTGCTAGATCATTTCGAAGTCTGTCCTGTTTAGCAACGTGATCGTACCACCCAAAATGGTGGAGGTTATTCTCAATGTGCAGGTGTGATTTTGTCTCCACAATGACTATGCGGTGGTCTCTCTTACCGACAATGTCATGGACAGATACTTCTGCAACTGGCAGATTAGTAAGGCTGTGTTCAAGTATGTATTTTCCTCTTGTTGGTTCTTTCCCCACCTGCTGCAGAACCAGTCGAGCAGTTATATCCTTTGGGGCCTGGCCAGCTCGATCAGTAATGCTGTCGCTGAGATACTTTTGGTGGTGAACATTGAAATCCCCCACCCATAGTATATCTTGCGTCCGTGCTACCCTCAGTGCTTCCTCCAAGTGTTGGTCAGCATGGAGGTGTACTGATTCATCAGTTCAGAGAGGCTGGTGCGTGGTAATCAGCAGGAGGTTTCCTGCTGACTTCATGGGACTTCATGGGATACGGAGTCACTGTTGAGGACTCCAAAAGCAATTCCCTTCCAACTGTATCCCACTTTGCCGCCACTTCTGCTGTGTCTGTCCTGCTGATGAGACGGGAGATATTCGGGGTAGGTAATGGGGTGTCTGCGATATCGTCATACTCACAGAATCATACCTTACAGACAATGTCAGGCTGTTGCTTGACGTGTCTGTTTATTTCTATTCACTGTTTCCTGCCAGCTGTCCCATTCTGGAAACATAGCCATATATTAGCCCCCAATCCACTCAGATTTGATTTTGCAAATTGGGCTTGGAGCTTTACCAAGCTCCTTCTAAAAATCATCATGTTTTACATCCATTGCTTCTCTTTCATTTGTCTCCCATTCTATTTCTCAAACATAATTCCCATTTCATAAATCTATGTTAGTGTTGCCTATGACCAATACTTTCAGCCACAATAATTTCTCCTAAAGCATTTACTTACTATGTTCTATGTTCAATGTACTCTATCATTTTCCCACACCAGACTTGGTTTTCCGTGTATTGTTTGAAAATTCTGTGAAGACAGAACTGAAGTAGTGGCTTCATAGTTCTGCCATTCCCCTGTTTCCCATTCTCCATTCTCTGGTTTCAAACTATAGGGAAACTGCACTTGTTTTCTCATATTTCTCACGTTGACATAATTTAACAAGCTATTACAGTTCACTCTTGTAACCCTTGTGAATATACTTTTCAGACAGCCATCAATTCCTGTCTTAAACAGCTCAATAATTGACCTTCCACACCATACACTCACAGGAGCATAGACTCTGTGCCAACAGAAATACAGCACGATCTATATTTGTCCCACTTTCCGACATCAGACCCATAGCCTGGAATGTTATAACACTTCCAAGTGCTCGTCCAAGTACTTTTTAATGATTGTGAGGTTACCCGTGATAATTCCCCTCTCAGGAAGTAATCCCAGAACCCCACATGGTCGAGGTGAAAAAATATTTAAATCCGCTCTGAATCTCAAACCTTTCACTTTAAAAGTGTGCTCATTTGTTCTTGACCCTCTGACTAAAAGGAACAGCTACTGTCTATCCACCCTGTCCATGTCCCTCATAATCTTATCCTCCTGAATCACGGACCCCTCAGGTTACTCTACTCCAAAGTAAACAACCCGAGCTTATCCAGCCTCTCTCCATAGCTGATATGCTCCATCCCATGGAACATCCTGGTGAATCACCTCTGCAACCTCTCCAGTACAATCACATTCTTCCTGGAATGTGGCTCCCAGAGCTACATACAGTACTCCATTTTGGCCTAACCAAAGCCCTGGATTGTTCTTATAATCGACATCCAGATTAGGAAATGCTACACCCAAGGTCCAATTCTTAACTAGTCCATTAACCTGTCCAGTCACATTCAGGGATGTGTGGAGAAGCACAACCTGAACTTCCCAGTGTGCTGCCTTTCATTGAGTGCTCCCCTGTCTGGTTCCTTCTCCCAAAGTGCATCACCTCATATTTATCAGGGTTACATTGCATCTGCCATTGATCTTCCCATCTGACCAATCTTCTGCATCTTCCTGTAACTTAAGGCCTTCCTCCTCACTGCGAACCAACTGGTCAATCTTTATGTCAAACCTACACATACTTATCACACCTCCCCACTCTCCACCTAGCTCCCTCCACATTCTCATCTTTTTTTATGAATAACATAAACAATAAGTGACACAGCACTGATCCCTGTGGTACCCCAGGGGACACTGGTCTCCAGTTACACAAACAGCCTTCTCCCACCACCCTCTGCCTGCTGCCACTAAGACAATTCTCCTTGTAACCTGTCAAGGTATCCTTCATATTGTGAGATTTTACATTATTTCTCAGTATCCCACCTCGAAATTTGTCAAAGGTCTTCCTACAAAACTAAACAATCGACCTCCTCAAACTAATTCAATCAAATCCATTAGATGTGACTTCCTTCTGATAAAGCCATGATAATTATCTCTGATCAAACCTTTTGACTCTGATTGGAGTTCGATTTTCTCCTTCCATATTTTATCCAGTAGTTTCCTTAACAGTGATCTAATACTCGTTAGTCTATAGACACCAAGACTATCTCTCCCACTCTTACTGTGAAGTGTAGTCGTATTAGCAGTCCTCCAGTTCTCTGGCACCTCCCCTATGGTCAGATTCTAATTAAAATATTCAATCAGGGTCATTCCTCCCTTGACCCCAACAGCCGCCTGTGATACAACTCATTCAGACATGGAGATTGGTCCAAATTTATACAGAACAAGGCCTCAAATCCCTGCTCGTATTTTACATCAATCTGTTCAAGAGTTGTCCAGTCCATCTTCTTGAATTCTGTACCTGCATCCTCCTTCTCGCAAGTAAAATAGATGTGAAGGTCTCATATTACAATCGATCAATGTTCTCTCGCTTGACACACAGATTGCCCCTTTGGTTTCTCATGGACACGAACTCTTTGCTGATTATTCTGTTCGACTTGTCTGTGTAGAATATCGTGGGATTCTCCCAGATCTCGCCTGCTTGTACTTCCTCATGTCCCTCTGTTATTCAGTCCTTTCGATGTTTCTAAGATTCACTACAATCACCTCTCATGTTTCGAAACTCGAGATTACAGGCTGAGCTACCCCGTCAGACAACCTTGCCAATTTAGGGGTTAATTTGGAGAATGCCTTTTGCAGTTCCTCTGTAGTCAGTACATTCTTTCTTAGATTGGGACTCCGAACGATACACAATATTCTACGTTGAGTTTCAGCAACGCTCGATGGAATTGGTGCACGACATCCTCTATCTTCCAATTACATTCACATGAATGTAAACCTAATTTTTACTTTTTCATTTGCATATGTTCTTCCTAATACCTCTCGGTTTATCTTTTCTTCTGAGCTCAGTGTATGAGTTCTTTTAAAATGCTCATGAATATCCAACTATACGTTATCCAATGGTTCATCATTGACTATGTCCACAAGAATCATCTTCAAACCATTCCAAAAACATGTTTGCCACTTCTGGTTTTCATTTCATCGGAACTTTCTCACACTCCCCAGTTATGTTATTACCTTCTAAATATCTAGTAGCCTGCTCTTTGTAATCGAGTTCAACAGACACCCGACTGCGGATGACACAATATCTGGTCTGTAGTTCACCATTCTCCAAATTCATCCTTTCTTAAACTATTGGATAATATTTATAACCTTTTCCTTATCCAGATTGGCTAAATGCCTTTCGGGAATGTGTCGGAAAATAAAGTGAAAATCCGCGATGCAATCAACATGTTTATTGCTGCTTCCTCTGAAATTCTTGTATGATGTGCATCTAGTCTGTCAGATTTATAAATACTCGATCCAGCTTTCTTTTCAAAGATGACCCCAACATTGATAAGAATGGTCTTAGACTTTACTTACACAAGTCCCATGGTCACTTGGTATTTCTGGAAGAATGTCTGGATATTCTTCCACGAAGATAGACACAAATACACTGTTTATTTTCCCTGCGATATCTCTGTTCTCTGCAATAAATTATCCTGAACGCACACCAACTACTCCACATTTGACATTGTTTTTATTTTTTCATACATTGATAGACGCTTTTTCGCAGTCTTTATGTTTTTCTTTCGTTTGCACTCTTTTTCTCTTTCTGATTTTCTTCTCAGTTTCTTGGTCATCCCTTGCTGGGTCATACATTTCTCTGAATCTACTGACTTACTGCAACACTTGGCATTTTTCTTAGCTGCATCCTTTCATCTAATAGGTAGATGAAGGTGGGGTTGAAAGTGATAGTCGGAGAGGAGGGTGGACCAGATTGATTGGAAGGAAAGTGGACACATAGGAACATTCAAAAGGGCGGTGCTGACTTGGAAGGTTGGAGTGGGATAAGGTGGGATTTGGGGAAATGGGGAAATCCACTATGATCCCATGTGGTTGGAGGGTCCCAAGGCAGATGAGGAGGCTTTCTTCCTCCAGGCTTCTGGTTGTTCTGGTTTGGCGATGGAGCAGTTCTAGGACCTTCATGTCCTTGGCAGATTGGGAAGGGGAGTTAAAGTGCTCAGCCACAAGGCGATGGAGTTGTGCAATGCGGCTGTCCCAGAGATGTTCTCTGAAATGATCCACAAGTTGACCTCCTGCCTCGCCAATGTAGAGAAGACTACATTGGGTTTACTGGATGCAGCAGATGAGGCGTTCTGTCTCCCTTCATCACCAAGCTCTTTCAACCCCACCTTCATCTACCTACCGTAATCCCAGCTACCTCTCTCCTGCCTCACCCACTTCTCATTTATCCCTCAGCCTCCTTGGCCCATAAGCTTCATTCCTGATGAAGGGATTATGTCTGAAGCATCGATTTATCTGCTCTTAGTATGCTGCCTGACTGTGTTTTCCAGCACCACATTCTTCGACTCTGATCTCCAGCATCTGTAGTCCCCACTTTCTCCTCACACCTTCAGGGCTCGCCTGACTCCAATTTATAACAGTTACTTCAACTATCGTGTACTTAAACAGCATAATAGAAAACCAATACATTGTGGTCACTGTTCCCAAAAGGTCCTCTACAGCAAAAGTTTCAATTAGCTCTTCCGATCACTCAACACCAATTCTTAAATAACCTGATCTCAAGCTCAGTGCTCGATATAATGTTAATGTTAAACCATTTCACACGTGGTCATGAGATCCATTTTCCCAGCATTAGCCTTCACTTTGGTTAACACAGTTTAGATAAAACGTAAACAGTACATTATTACTGAAGTACCCACAAATGTGTGTATCTCATTTCCTGTTTTATAACATGTCCAGCATTTGTATTGCAGCTTTCACTTTGATATATAACTCCCATCAATGTTTGCTCCTCCTTGCTGTATTTGTGCTCCACCTTACTAGATTCTGTGGAATCTAAGCGACGTGGGCTCTGGGGAGATTAATGGTAGAGATCATCTCGCCACATCATTTATGATCTTCTCAAACTTTAATTTCTACTGATCTCCCATGATACTGTGGAATGGAGAAGGACAATGATCTTCCAACAATGCTCTGTATTCCCCCAGAGAGCTGAGACAGCTCTAACCTGGGTGGGAACTTTACAGCAGGCTGGGTAAGTGTTGCTGCTGCTGTTCAGGGTCTTAGTGAGATCACATCTGAAGTAGTGTGTACAGATGTAGTCTCTTCAATGAACAAATGATGTTGTTATATTGGAAGTAGCCCAGAGATGGTTCCTGCAATGAAGTTGCTAGCTTATAATGAAAGGATGATCAGGTTGACCCAGTAGCCATTGGAGTTTACAAAAATTAAAAAGTGTCCTATTTCAACATAGATGACAGAAGGAGTCAACAAGTGAAGCGAATTACACAGATAATGGAGGAATCCATTCCGTTCTCCAGTCTGTAACACAGGAACAACAGGAGGATATTCAGGCCTTCGACCCTGTTACACCAAAACAGGACGAGGCTATTCAGCCCCTGGAGCCTGATATACATTTACAGAAGTAGGTCAATCAGCCACTCGAGCCTATAACACTGACCCAGAGGCCATGCTGCACCAGTATCCTCTTAAACAGCAACAGGATCAGTCCATTCATCCTCCTCAAGTCTGTAACATAGGAACTGGAAGAGGTCACACAGTGACTGGAGATTGTTACACAGGGATAACAGGAGGCCATTCAGACCCACCGAGCCTATTGCAAGGGAATTGGATCAGGTTAAAAACTATCTGAGACTTCTTTCATGAGAAAGGAAGAGGTAATTCAGACACGTGCCTGTTGTATGGGAACAAGAGAAGACCAATTACTCCCTCGCTCCCATCTCCGGTATACATGAGGAGACCGTTCAGTGTTTCCACCTGTTATGGAGAAGTATGAGAAGACCCATCAGCCCCTCAAAATGTTACACAGCAACAGGAAATTCCATAATCTCCTAATCCTCTAACACATCAACAGGAGGAGGTCATTCTGTCCTTGGAGGTGACTACATGGGAAAACCAGAAAGACATCAGCCCATCGAGTTTGTACACCAGCATGATGATGAGTCAAGTCTGCCACACATGCCTCTTATACAGCAATTGGAGAAGATCTCTTAAAACCTTTTGCCCATTTAACAGGAATTCAAAGAAAGCGTGAAGGTTTTCGAAAGGGAAGTATTTATAACAAATGTATGCATTAGGGAGTAAAATGTAACGATAAAACTATTGTGACTGAAGACAATTATTAGAATCCATTGTTGAGGACATTTGAAAAGATAAGCCACAATCCATCAGCGTCAACATGGTTTTACAAAGGAGAAATCAGGTTTGAGGTGTTTGCTTTAGTTACTTAAAGATGTGACAAACAAGGTGGATAGTGGGAATCCTGAAGATGGAAGAAATCTGGTCTTCGTGAAGGCATTGGATGTGTCACTTCTCCAAAGAGTAAGTGGTAAGATCAGACAACATGGGTTTAGGCGTAATTTATTAGCTCGGATGGAGAATTGGTTAACCAACAAAATGCAGTCAGATGGATTAAATGCCTCATTTTCATTTGGAAAATGCAATTTGTGGGGTGCCATTGATTTCAGTACTCATGCCTCAACCATTTTCAATCCATGGTATTACTGTACTCAGCTGAACGGGATAGAAAATGCAATGCCACATTTTCAGATGACACTAACATCGGTGAGAAATTACTTTGGAATGATGATGTAAAAGGTTTTAAGACCATATGGATTGGTTGGGTGAATGGGCCAACATTTGGCAAGGAAAATTAAACTGAATAAATATGGGGCTATTCAAGTTGGCCAGTATAATAGAAAGATAAATTATTATCTAAATGGAGAGAAACTTCAAAGTGCTTAGGTGCAGAGGGATCTGGGTATCTGCTTTTATATCACAGAATACCTGCCTGCGGGTCCTGCAAGTAATGAGAAATGCAAGCATAATTTCAGTGTTTATTCATAAAAGGATAGAGTAGAAAGGTAGGGAGTGTTGGTGTAGCTATGCAAGGCATTAGTGAGGCTGCAATTGGAGTACAGTTTGGGTATCCTGCAGAATGAGGTATTTCCATTGGAGGCAATTCAGAAGAGCTTCATTAGATTGATTCCATATTTTAAGTGTTTGTCTTAGGAAGAGAAATTGAGCAGTTTAGGCCTATACTTTCGAGTTTACAAGAATGAAAGGAGAGCTCATTGAGTCTGTAAAATGTTGAAAGTAATTGAAAGTGTCGATGTGGACTTTTTTCACGTGGCACAATCTACAACAAGAGACTAGAGTTTGAGGATGGAGAGATAGCAGGAAAGTGGAACAGAGGCCCCGTTGACATCAGCCTCATCGAGGAGTGAGATTCCTCACAGATGCTCCTTGTTCTTATTCAACCCTTCGACTATGTTGCACAGGAATGGGGAAGGACTGGGTATCATACAGGAAGCAGGCACTCAGGATAAATCAGTTAGAGAGAGCGTAATGGTAGGGTCACACAGTGACCAGCGCTGGGTTCTCAACTGTTTACAGTCTACATTAATGATCAGGAGAATGGAACAGATATACAGATGCTGAGTTTGGTGACGTCGCTGTGATAAGCAGGAGATGACTTTATCAAGAGAGGGTGGAGAGTGTGCAAATAGATTCAGAGAGGTAAAGACAATAGATAATAATTTGGCAGGTGGAATTTAACATGATATAACCTGTTATTCAATTTACAGGAATACTGGAAGGCAGTATGTTACTGAAATGGAGAGGGATTACAGGACTTCATGATGCTGTGTGCTCGGGGGTTCACTCAGACTCGTTCTGACATGAGAGGTTTTGCTCCATCCCTGATCATCTGCTCCTTGGTGCTCCAAGTGCCCCCATTGCTCTCCGTACACATGGAATACTTTGATATGTTTGATTGGTGGTGGGGATGGTGTTTTGAAATGTGTATCAAGGGGACATCCTTTGTCCAATATATATTAATTTCTTTCTATGTGGAGACCCGCTGACGATGGGAATGGCTGACTGCTTCTGAATGAAGAGGCCCTGACTGCTGCCAGGACAGTGGGTATTCACCAACACGATGTATTATGCATGGGGGCGCCGCAATATTAATAGAGAGATAACTCTTTCAGTTCCTCTACCACTCCCCATTGTCATGGGGACTCTGCAGATGCCATGTACACCATCGGGAATCCCACTATACTGGATACACACGACAGTTCCCTGCTGTGGGAGAAACCATGTATTTACCTCATCCATCACATATATCCTCCATCACCCAATGGTGACATTGATGTTGAGACACTGGGAGATGATGGATATGTCACCTAGTCCTGCCTGAAAAGTTCTGGATCATAGAATCTGAATGAAACTGTGACCCTAACAACCACTGGCAGCACCATCCTCCCCTGGTGTGAAGCTGCAGGTCGTGTTGAAGGAGGTGATACCGCTCTGTGACCAGCTCCTTGTTCAGTCTGGGCCCCCTCACACTCTGCTCCTGGGTAAAGTGAAGCTTGGGAAGGTGTTCCTGGAAAACCCGAGGTGGATACAGCAAATCCCTTTCCCCAGACACACTCACTCCGTGGTATCCGAGCTTCCCCTCTCTGTAGCCTCTGCTCCATTTGTTGTTCATTTGGGGATCATGTATTGAAGCTTCCAACCCTTCTGGGATCCCCAGCAGCTTCTGAATGATGCAGCTAAAAGCAAAACGCGGAAACCTGATCTGGGAGAGCTGGCCACTGCCCTTCCGTTATTCCCACCGTTTTAATAAAACCTAAAGACTTTCTCAGTTATTTACTTGGGCTGTTTTCAGACAGCAGTTCTGCAACTCTGCCTTTAAAACCTCTGTTCAAAAAACCCAAGAGAAAATCATCTTTTTACAGTGATAGTATCCTCACAATTCCATCTTTAATAAAATGATACATCAGGATACAAAGGTGGATTCACTTTAGACCTCCTAATCTTCCTCTATTAGCAGACTGAAATGCATATACTTTACATTGACTGTGAGCATAAAAATGTTTACAACTATTTTCGATTTCAGTCATTTTACTCCTGCCACAGAATACCTTTGTCTTTCCTCATCCAAGTCTCCACAACGTGTCAAACCTTAGGTTTTCTCGCCCTGTCACCTGTAGAATTTCAAACTGAATGGCAGCAATAATAAGCTCAATCGAAACAGACTGGTATTTTTCTCCCTAACCTTCTCCAAAAACTTTAAGGGGTCACGATCAGCGAATAGGATTTGGCTCGTGTATGTTATTCGCAATTTAAATGCTGAAATGTTGTAACGCCAAAACCAAGCTCAAAGCCTCCTTCCCCATTGTGGAATAAATCTGTTGATGTTTCCACTGGACACTCCAACCACACGTTACATCATGGAGCACTTCCCATCTCTCCAATAGTCCTTCTGAATGGCATAGCTCCTCATGTCTCAGCATAAAAGAATTACATGCTCCTGTACCTCGTAATGCTGAAACCTCTTTACCTGCTACTCCTGGCCTTTGCCAGTAAACCTTACTTTGACAGGTATGTGTTTTAAGAAAATCTCGCACATTCTTCTCAATCTCTCACAGAAACCAAACTTTGATTTCTGAACCCAATCATCATCATCAGCCATTTCAGCTTCTAATCCTGCTGTTTTAATTCTCTAATCTTCCACACGAATTCTCACAACTGCAGGAAGTGAATTGTTGAACTTCTCCAAAATAAGAACCTCTCTAAGAGTGTCATAGGTTTGCTCTGTTTTTAATACCCGTACCCACCTTTCAAAATGACTTTGTTTGATCCTTTCAAACTCAATGTGCATTTAAACAGGGCCCCTTTTTTAGATTCCTGAAACGCTGTCTGTCGGCTTTTGGCACAACCTCATATACACTCCAGATGGCTTTCTTCACCACCTCATAATGGCCAGATACCTCCTCCGATAGGGATGCAAATACCCATCAGCTTCGTTTGGATCAACTAAAACCACGTGGTCACTGTCCATTGCATTTGTTTAGCCACTTTCTCAAATGAAGTTCAAAATGCTTCCCCATCCTTCTCATCAAATTTAGATAATGCCTGGGTGTATTTAAACAGAACCGCATCAGGCCATTGGCGACTACAGGGTTGTTCAACCTCACTATTGTCCTCATCCAGCCTACCGTCTACCTTCATCTCTGCCTTCTCTGTCAGTTTCCTCTCTAATTGCTAACTTTTGAATTTGAAACTCTCTACTTTTCTTCTCTCTTTCTTCTTTATTTCCTTTTCTTTTATTTCTACTTTTCATCATAATTCAAACTATTTCAATTCCTTCTCATGTTCAAAGTACATCATTTGAAATTGAATTCTAGCCATTTCCAAAGATTCTGGTGGCGTTTCCACCAAATTTAATTGCCGAGCGATAGCTGTAATTATCTCTCATTTTCTCACAAACGCAACCCCAACTCCAGCTTGTCTGCCAATTCCTACAGCTTTATCTTCATTACCTTTTGTAAAACGCCCAACTTCACTTCTTTCACACCCAGAGAACTCTCAGTGACTTATTCCCAAAACACTGTTTAAACCAACCGAATTCAACATCCGAAACAAAAGACACTAACAGCTACCATAAGCGACCTTTGAACCCAATAGTCTCCCGGTGAATAATCTCCAGTGTTTGCATGAGCTTTTTCTGGAAGCTCTGGTTTCCTCCCACAATCTAGAGATGTACATGTCAGGTGAATTGGCCATGCTAAATTGTTTGTAGTTTTCAGAGATGTGTGGGTTAGGAACCTTTGTCTGGGTAAATGTGCAATAATAGGGTAGAAGAATTGGTCTGGGTAGATTATTCCTCGGAGGGTTGGTGTGGACTTGTTGGGTCAAATGGCCTGTTTACACACAGTAGGGATTGTACTTCTTAAACCAAATTTGGTATTATCGATTTAGAACTAGCCAAGAGTGCCCAGTTTGCTATAGACAAACTAAATGCCTCAAACTATTTTAAGAAAGTAGCTTGGATGCCAACATTTCCTTATTTTAAAGGTAGATGTGAAGTGGGAGTGCCAGATGTGATGCTACTAGTCAAACCATTCACCATTAATTAAAATTCAATATATTTAAACACTCTAATGAAAATCCATACACAATGAAAAGGAATTTAGAATAATTTATTTATTGGAAAACCTCATCGAATAATGGATACAGTACATTCTTCTGTACTGCCTTTTCAGCCTCTCGAGCCTGTTACAGAGGGGCAGGAAGTGTTTATTTAACTTTCAAGTCTGTTATGCATAAATATTAGTTTTAAACTAGTTGTGGATTAAGAAAGACTTGATGTAAACATTAAAGTTATAACTTTGTAAAAGACCAAGTTTGAAAGTGCTAGGCGAGCCCTGTGAAAGGCTGATTGGAATACCCTATTCACAGGTAAAGGGAGGTTGGATAATGCAAGGCCATCAAAACTTGGTTTCGTTGAGTCCAGGGCTAACGTGTTCCTATTAGTGAGATGGGCAAGTCTGGTGGGTGCAGGGAGTGCTGGATGGCTAAATACATTGATGCTCTGATCAATGTAAGGAAGGAGGCCTATGTCAGGTAAACAGAGCTGAGATCAAGTGAATTCCGAGAGGAGTATAAGGGCAATAAGTGTATAGTCAATGCGGAACTCCAGCCAGAAAAATGTGGACATGAGATGGGTTTAGAAATAGGGTTAATGCGGCATTGAAGAAATCCTACAAATCCTTTAGTGGCAAAAGATTATCTCGGTAGAGAATAGGGCACCTTAAAGATCAGTAAGGCTCCCTAAGTGTGGAACCACGGGAGATGGAAGGGATACGAAACAAGTATTTCTACTCAGTATTTAGTGTGGACGAGTTTACATGAACGACAGAATGAAGAAATATATAGTGATATCTTGAAAAGTATCTGTATTACAAGGAGATGGTAGACATTTTAAAGCATATAAAGGTGAGCAAATCCTTGGGACCTGATCAGTTGTATCCCACAAGTTTGTGGGAAGCTAGGAAAGAGACTGTTCAGCCTTTTGCTGATATATCTGTATCATTGATTTCCACAGGTGAGGTGCCAATAGACTGGACGGCCGCTAACATAGTGTCATTATTTAAGAAAGTAAGGAAAAACCAGGTAACTATAGACTGGTGAGCCTGACGACAATGGTGACTAAATTGTTGGAGGTGATTTGGAGGGAAAGGATGCACAAGAATTTGGAAGGACAAGGACTGAAGAGGGCTTTGAACGTTGGAGATCACATATCACTGACACGGTGGAATTTTTGAGGAAGTGATTAAGATGATTGATGAAATCAGGACATTGCATGTTTTCTTTATGGAATACAGTAAGAAAACCATAATGTTCTACATGTTAGACTGTTTAGCAAGGTTAGACTGCCTGGAATCCAGGGAGAGATCTTCATTTAGATCCAACATTTTCATGAATATTGGAGACAGGGCGTGATAGTGGACATTTGTTCATTAAACTTGGAGGCCTGTGACCAGTGGCGTGCCCCAAAGATCAAGAGTGATTCCACTGCGTTTTGTTACTTATACAAATCATTTGCACTTGGGTTTGTGACGAATGGTCAGTAAGTTTGTAGATAATAAGAAATTTGGTGGTGAAGTCGACAGTGAATAATGAACTCTCAGAATATCATGGGACATTGATTAGGTGAGCTGAGGAGTGGCAGATGGAGTTTATTTTAGATAAATGTGAGGTGTTGCATTTTGGCAACAAGAAGCAGGGCCAGACATATAGGTAGGGTCCTGTCGAAAGTTGCCACTCAAAGCTAACTCTGTAGAAATTATAGAATCCCTACAGTGAGGAAACAGTCTATTCGACCCATCGAGGCCACACCGACCCTCTATACAGTATCCTACTGGACCACCCCCACACTATCCCTTTGTGCCTGTATTTCCCATCGACAATCCACCTCGACTACACATCCCTCGGTACTATGCATAATTTAGGATGGCCTTACCTGTAAATCATTATACTGTCGGAGGAAAACATAGCACACGGAGGAAACTCACACAGACAAGGGGAGAATGTACAAACTCCACACAGTCAGTCATTCAAGGGTGGAATTAAATCCAGATCGCTGCCATGTGAGGCACCTTGTGGTGCGGGTTCTCAGTTCCTTGAAAATGCCGTCACAGGTAAACAGCGTGGTGAAGAAGGCACTTGGTGATCTTCCCCTTATTGGTGCGTGCTTTGGGTCTAAACATTAGCATGACATGTTGCATCTGTACCGGACATTGGTTTGCCGACTTTTGTAATATGGCCTTTAGTTCTGGTTTCCCTGCTGTCGGAAAGATGTTGTCAAACTTGAAAGGGTACAGAAGAGATATAAAAGAATGTTGCAGGTGTGAAAGGGTTAACGTTACAGGGAGGGTTTGACTCGGCTGGGACTATTTTCAATTGTCGAGGCTGAGGGGGGACCTTAACGAGGTTCATAAAAATATGAGGGGCATAGATAAGGTAAACAGTCAATATCTTTTCCCCAGGATAGGCGACTCCAAAATTAGAAGACAAAAGTTTCAGGTGAGAGGAGAAAGATTTTAAAAGGGGCAAGAGGGGCAACATTTTCACAAAGAGACTGCTGTGTGCATGGATTGAACAGCCAAAAGAGGTGGTGGAGGCAGGTAAAGTTACACCATTCAAAAAGGCATTTGGATGGATACATGCATGGGAAATGTTTAGTCGGAGATGGGCCAACTGCTGGCAAAGGGGACGAGATTAACTTAGGATATGTGGTAGGTGTGGATGACCAGACCGAAGGATCTTTTCCGTGAGGTACATCTCTGAGAGTCTATTGAATTTTGAGTGTTTAACATGGGATCAGGAGGAGGGTATTCAGCTTCTGAATTCTGCCAGGCTGCTTGTTTGCTCAATTACTGAGAGTCAAAAATAAAAATACATCATTCAGATATTGATGGTGTTTTACAGAAACAGGAGTCGGGTTTTTTTGTCAAGAAGAGCCATAAAGAATGTGAAGAGTCCATTCAGTCCCTCAATTCCATTCCACAGGAGCAGCAGGGGAGCTCAGAGCTATTGGAGCCTGTTAGTCTGGAGCAGGAGGAGGACATGTATTTTAACAAAACTTTGGATTGGGAGGTAGTCACTCAGCTGCTGAAGACTGGAACACAGGAACAGGAGGCAGTCACTCAGTTGCTCGAGACTAGGGCGCAGGAAAAGGAGGCAGTCGTTCAACTGTTTGAGACTGTGATAAAGGGAC
The DNA here is from genome assembly GCF_047496795.1 of Chiloscyllium punctatum. NCBI lineage: Eukaryota > Metazoa > Chordata > Chondrichthyes > Orectolobiformes > Hemiscylliidae > Chiloscyllium > Chiloscyllium punctatum. The sequence goes on along the minus strand of NW_027310906.1, from coordinate 21,263 downwards.
AGGAGGCAGTCACTCAATTGCTCGAAACTGGGGCACAGGGAAAACTAGAGCCTAGTGAGGCCCGAGGATCCTGTTACGCAGGAACAGGAGGAGGGGACTCACTCCCCATCAGTATGGGACACTCGGAGAGAAGGGGAGTTTCCTTGGAACAAACAGAAATATATGAATAAATTGCATTACTAGTACATTCAATCCTGCCCCACCATTCACAAAGACTACGGCTGATCTGTTGGTGATTCCCTGATTCCATTTTACGGAGACTGTCCTCTCTGCAGCGTCTGCTCCCTTTATTGGTCATGTTGTAAACCCAGATGCTGTAACAACAGTCACCATGACTCATCCAGAGGGATGGGTCTAACAGGATGAGTCTGGATTTGACGGATCCAATCACAAGAATGAAAACATAAAATAAAGGTATTGCCAGATGTTTAGTTCTCTCACATTCGCAATTCAACTCACATAACCAGCCCATACATGATATGTTCAGGACGGAGCACTGTGTAGATCCAGCTATCGTACTGTTGAATGCATCCTAGCAATATCCAGAATGGAACTCTGTGCCACACCAATGGTTGATCTATAATCCTGGGCTAAATGTCCAGTGTGGCGAGCTGCGCAGACCGCACTGATTCGTTCTTATATAACCCCAGGTTGTTGCATTGTTCAGTAACACTGTGTTAGATCACGGCCCAGTGTGGGGATACTTGCAGCCAATGCTGTAAGTGACAGGATGTGACCTACAATCCATTTAGAGCTTCGTATCTCCACTGTGCCTTGACAAGAGGTGCCATGGATGTGAAAATCACTGTGAGGGAGAGATGTAAGTGGGAAAAATTTAAATACCAATAGTTCTGACTAAGGCGAGTATCACACCAGTATTTAAAGATGAAATAACTGAGATAATATCCAGTGAGGTTTTGTGAATGGTGCGAAGTTAGAGGGGATGGTAATATTATAGTGGTTGCACTATAAGCCTCCAAATGGGAATTAGAGGAACAAATATGCAGGGAGACTGGGGAGATTTGCAGGAACAATAGGGTTGTTATAATAGGTGACTTTAATTTTCCTAACATAGACTGGGACTTCCAGATGGTTAAGAACTTAGACGGAACGTAATTTGTTAAGTATGTCCAGGAAAGTTTCCACTAGCTATATAGCGGGTCCTACACAGGAAGGGGCAGACTCGACCTACTGTTGGGAAATAGGGCAGGATAAGTGGAGGAGGCAAAGTGGGGAAGAATTTTTGGAAAAGTGACTAGAGTTGTTATAATTTTAAAATAGTTATGGGAGGGACAAAATTGCTCCACGGATTCAAGTTCTAAATTGGGGCAAAACGAATTTTGTTGTAATTGGACAGGGGATTGCAGGGGATGAAGGAGTAGTTTGGTTCGAGGTAAAAGAATCTCGGGCAAAAGGGAGGGCTTTAAAAGTGAGACAGCTCGAATTCAAGGTTTCTATTTTCCTGTGAGGGTGAAGCGAAAGTGAGACTGGAAGAGAGAACCCTGGATGAGAAGAGATATTGAGGTTCTGACCAGAAAAAAGGAGGCATGCCTCAGTTTTATGCAGCTCGGATCAAGGGATCCCTTGAGGTACACAGAGGATAGAGGAGTTTACTGAAGAAGGAAATCATCAAGGCGGAAAGGGGGTATGAGATAACTTTAGCTGAGAAGATTAGGTTGAATCCAAATTCTGTAGAGTAAAGAAAAAGAACAACTAGAGAGAGAATATGATGTCTTAAAACCCAAAAAAGGCATGCATGTTTCAAAATTCAAGAGATTGGTGAAGTCCTCAATTTCCCCTCTGTGTTTACCATGAAGAAAGACATGAATACCTGTGACCTTTGGGAGGTTAGTTGTCATACCTTGCTAGTGCCCATATCACAGTAGGGGTGCTGTTGGACATATCAGAATGCACAAAGTCAAACAAATCTCTTGGTCCTTACCAGATATATATAAGAGCACTGCAAGAGAAGAGAGCAAAAGTTTAGGGGCCAAGATCCTGGAAGACTGGGCTGTAGCAAATGACATGCCCTTATTCAAGAATGGCTGCATAGAAAAGCCTGGGAAATATAGACCAGTAAGCTTCACACCTGTTTTCGCTAAACCACTCCAGAAGCTTCTGAGAGATAAGATGTGCGTGCATTTGGAAAGACAGAGTTTGACTTGGAGCAGTCAGTATGGCTTTGTGCGTGGCGGATCATGCCTTACAAATTTTATTAGAGATTTTTGAGGAAGTGACCAGGAAAGTTGACGAGGGCACGATGGTGCACATATCCTATATGGATTTAAGTAAGGCCTTTGATAAGGTTCCACATAGTAGGCCGCTCGAGAAGGTTAGATCGCATTGAGTCCAAGGTGAACTGGCAAATTGGCGACACAATTGGCTTGACATTAGGAAACAAATGACTATGGTGGAGGTATACTTTTCGGACTGGAGGCCTGTGACGAGTGGAGTGCTTCACGGGTCGGTGCTGGGCACATTGTTTTTTGTTATCTATATTAATGATTTGAATGAGAGTGCACAACGTAAGGTTAGTAAGTTTGTAGATGACACTAAATTAGGAGCCATCGTTTACAGTGAGGAATGTTAAAGCGTTATCAGAAATTGCAGCAGTACGTTGATCAGCTGGGGAAGTGGTCTGAGAAATAGCAAATGGAGTTTAATATAGATAAGTGTGACGTCTTGCGTTTTGGAAAGTCAAATCCAGGTAGGAGTTTAATGACGAATGATAGTGCTTTAAGGCGTGTAGTGGAACAAAAGGACGTTGGAGATCAGGTGCACGGTTGCCTGAAATTTGAGTCACAGATACACAGGACAGTGAAGAAGGCTGTTTGCACACTTGCCTACATCAGGGCATTGAGTATAGAAGTTGGGACATTATGTTGCAGTTGTACAGGATGTTGCTAAGGTTGCATTTGGAGTATTGTGTTCAGTTGTGTTCACCTTGCTCTAGAAAGGAGATTATTGAACAAGAAAGAATGTAGAAGAAATTTACGAAGATGTTTCCTGGGCTAAAGGGTCTGAGTTATAGGGAGACGTTGGACAGGTTAAACTTATTTCTTTACAGCGTAAGAAACTGAGGGTGTTCTTATGGATATGTACATCTTATCAAATCATGAGAGGCGGGCATGGGGTGAATACTTCAAAATCCTTTTCCAAGGTTCGGGAATCCGTTAATGTTTGGAAAGGAAAAAAATAAAAATGAACCTGAGGGTCAACTTTTTTACACAGACCGTGGTATGCATATGGACTGAGCTGCCAGTGGAAGTGTTTGAAGTGGGTACAATAACAACATTGTAAAGGCATTTGGACAAATAAACAGATAGGAAAGGATGAGATGGATACAGAGCAAGGGCAGGGAAATGGCAGATTGCGAGATAAGGGGCAATTACACCATGGTGGATATAATGGATGGACTAGAACAGTGAGGGACCATTCTCTTCCCAGAGGGAGCCACATCACTAGACCCACCGAACATGGTCTGAGCTCACCACCCAGCTCAGTGCAGTATCTGCTGTCTGAAAAAATGCCCAGCAATACAGGACAAGCATCAATAACATTCCCCGGTTTGTCAGGATAAGGGTCACCATGTTCTCTCTGCGCCCTCACACTCACTGTATATCTGTTATGGCACCGATCCCTCAACAAAGCTCATGATCCCTCACTCTCACTACCGCATGCAGCACCTTCCCTCTCTCTCTATCTCTATATTTCGCCTTTGCAAAGCCCCCCACACAGTTATAGAATATTCTGGAGAATGCCAGTTTTGGAATGTCCCAGATAATGTTCCAAATAATTCCCAGTTTCAGGAAAATGGCAGTATCCCAGTGTGTAACACATAAGAGGAAGGAGTAGAGATGGACGTTTTTCAATTCACACACAATTCAAACCATGCTGAAGAGTTTCAGTTCTTCAAACGTGCTCTGGCACTTAATAAGGTCCCCGCTGATCTAATGGTTTTCTCAACTACATGTTGCAGGAACTTTCACTCATTCAACACCCTGGGTTCCTGTCACTGACCAGATCGCACTCAGGCATCTTTACCCCGGATTTTTTCAAGCGCCTGTTTGAGGGAATTTCCCATGGGGCGGACACTCCTAACAATATTTTCCACCATCTTTATACTTTCATGCAACGGTCAGCATGTATTACACAGACCAAACAAAAACCGACACTTATTTTAAGGTTATAGATATCCAATCACACTTAGTAATTCTGGTTATTTCACTTGACTCACCTTAATGATATTAAGCCAAAGACAGCTTCTAAATACATCTTGTTATAAAATACAATTGCACACAGAGAACGGCTTTACCCTCAGGTGTTAACTTAACTGTTATCTGAATTGTACCACTTTCCTTGTTATGAATGTTTCTCTTGCACTATGTCTGTGACTGTTTCTGTCTGTAACAGTTACACTGTCTCACACTCAGTTGGCTGGACGGCACGTTTGTGATGCAGAGGGGGCCAATATATCAGGTTCAGTTCCTCACACTGACAGAGGTTACCATGAAGGGGACGCTCTCTCAACCTCACCCCATAACCCCAGGTATGGTGACCCTCAATATAAACCACCATGAGTGGTCTCTCTAATGAGTTTTTGGGACTCTATTCCATCAATGTTAGCATTTTCATTTTAAAATATATATTTTTATTGAAGAAGAGATTTTTAATATTATAATAAACCAATAAGAAGATAACTCAAATAACTGAACAAAAATACATCCAATTGCATGTACATACAAAACAAGTTAAAAACACTACACAGACAAAAGAAAAACAAAAATAAACAATAAATAATGAATAAATAGTACAGCTCAGCATAACAAAACAATAGCTTTCGTTCATCAACAAGCATTAACTGATACACATTTTTATGTTCATAGTTCTTCCTCTCTGAATGTTGATTTATTAGACAATATCGTCATGGCTAGATAAAAGCTCTTCTTATAGTGGCAGATAAGCCTGTATCGCGGTAATCTAAAACGAGCTGCCATGTCTTATGTGAATCTCTGTTTTTTGGTGTACCATACTGGTGCATAAAGAGCTTACAATGATTCAACAGATCCGGGGGGTTTCAGACATCTAACAAAACAGAATATTCTTCCTAGAACAAAAAATAAGGATTTTTTTCCCATGTGCATCTGTGTAAAGTACCCTGGACAGGCCAAAGAAAAGCGAAACCAGGTCCACCTCCAATTCAGTCCCCTCGACCCACTCTATCACACCTACCACAGTGCTCCAATATATCTGAAGCCTGCATCAGGACGACAAGCAATGAGTAAGAGTGCCTGTAGTCATTCTGCATTTAGAACATGCTGAAGACATTCCAACTTTGAATTTTGAGAGACAAGCTGGGATCAGATAGACCCTATGAAGAATTTTCAACAGCATGGAATGGGTCCTATTACAGGTCAAAATCCTTCGAGCATTTTCACAAATATCCTCCCATGTCTCCGAAGTGTTCTGAACCCCCACCTCTCTCTCGCAGACATCACAAAGCTGCACAGTCTCGTCTGAGGGCACACTCTCCAACTAATGATAAGGGGTACTGACAGATAGTGTATTCTAAGCAATAGGCATCTTCTTCTCTCTGTTGGAACTGTAAGAGTCTGTTAAAAGCGTTTTTTTAAAAATCAAATCTCTGATCTGGAAAATGACAGAAGAGGTCTCTACTATGTAGTCCATACGTACGAGTTATTTGATCAAATGATATCATTGTTTACCCCTCAAATAACATGTGGTGGCACAGTGGTGAGCATTGCTGCCTCACAGTATCAGGGTCACGGCTTTGATTCTGGCCTTGGGTGACTGGCTGCGTGGAGTTAACATATTCTCGCTGTGTCTGTGTGGGTTTCCTCCCACAGTCCAAAGATGTGCAGGTTAGATGAATTGACCATTGATAAATCACCCATAGTGTACAGGGATGTGTAGGTTTGGGCATTACTCAGGGTAAATATATGATGATCGGGGAATTGTTCTGGGTGGGTTACTCTTCAGTAGGTCGAAGTGGACTTGCTGGGCCCAAGGGCTTGTATCCACACTGTAGGGATTCTACTAATTCAAAAACACTCAAGCAAGGTACACCCCTGGCTGCCCACAGTTTAAACCTGGAATCCATTAACCCCGGATGACAACCCAGTATACCAATTTAGGAGTAAGAAACATGGTTTTGGCTGTATTGCCCTCAATCTGACGAATTGTCATTCATGCTTTAACAGTATTGATAATTATTGGGTTATGGCAATACCCCATAAATGTTGTCAATCTGTCTGAGACCAACAGAATTTTAAGGGTTCACTTTGTCTGAGAGAGTTCAATATCTAGCCCTATTGACGCCGAGTCCTCAGCAGCCCAGACACTAACATAAGATAATAAAGATCTTAATTGATAGATTTTGTCTGGGCGATCTACTCCCCACAATCTGTGGGGTAGTTGCAATTTAGTTGACTTGATAAAGAGTCGTTTATGGTGCCAAATTAAAGAGCTAAACCAGCCATAAAGTGTCCTAAATGTCTGCCTAGGAAACGTCAAAGGAAGCATTCACACGGGGTATAGTAAATGAGGAAGGACATTCATTTTAAGAACAGCTAGCCGACCTCGCCAGGATGTTGGAAGTGCTTCCCATCTTTGATGGTCTTGTTTAATTTTGTAAAACAAATGGACATAGTTCACGTTAAGTAAATGATCAAAGACGAATGTAATGAATATACCGAAATAGGAAAACCCTTCCCCACAGCGCCCCCCCGTGACTATTTAAAAGGATTTGCACTCAACATCAGGTATTTCCCCAATACCTCCCATAGGCGTGGCTGCCAACTTTGTAAAGTGAATCTTAAAGCCCGAAAAGGCCACATGTGAATTAATGCATTGCATCACGTGAGCTAATGAAATTGCGGGTTTTGACAAAAACATAAGACCACCTGCATACAACATAATCTTATGTGAATTCTATCCCATCTCTGGGGCAGGTATGTTGGGGTAATATTCCCAATTGTGCAGGATGCCACCGAATCTAAGATTGTGGCAGGGATGGGGAAGAGATCAACCCTCATGTTCCATTTCTGCAGGTTAAAGCAGAAAATAAAACCCCTACTTGTGAAGCAAATTTGCCTCCAGACTTCCACCAGCTCTAGTTCTGCACACAAATCCATTAATTGCTTGCATTATAACGAGGGTATTGGGGGACATTTGGACATTCTGTCCACCGTGAAGCCATAAGACAGTCGAAATCTCCTTCTACAATAATGTGCCACGATTTAAGATAACTTACTTTGGAAGATGCATCTAAGAAGATTTTAAGAGGGTGCGCCGGGTGGCAATAAACATTCAAAATACTGTATTATTTCCCATAGTTCAAGGCCTTGGGGATTATGATCCTTTCGTGGGTGTTTAATACAATCTAGTAATTTAAATAGAAGATTCTTCCTATGCATTATAACTTTTCCCCTACTCCTAGTATTAAAAGACGAGAGATAAAATCCACCCTGCTGTAACTTCAAATGATCCTTGTCATCAAGGTGCATCTCCTGCAATAGGGGAACATCCACCCTCTCTGTTTTAAGACGAGAAAGTCCATTTTTCCTCTTGACTGGCAGATAGCTCCCCTTAATGTTTTAGGCACACCATTTGAGCACATCATTATCCATAACACACTGTAGCAACTTTTGAACTCTCGACAGTTTCACATCAAATTACACATCGCAGAACATTAATGACAAAAGACTCATTGAGCCTAAAAACTGTACAAACTAAAACTACTACAACTAACAAACTCTAAAAACTTTCCAAAGCTAAACACATAAAAGACAAAGAACAAAACAAAATCCAAAGTGCCAATGACAATTGATAGGGGTATTTACCACATCCCCCGCCCACCAGGGACACTTACATATCCCAAAACTTTATCTTCTGCCCGCTACCAATATGGAATCTAGGGCAATTAATAACAAAATTCGGGCTTCTACAGCTCTTAGGTCGGCACTTAGTCATCACAACCACATTTGTATCTCCCTCCAGCTTACGCCACACCCCAGACACAAACAAAGAAAGAGAAAACGAGTAGTAATACGAATGATGAAGTTAAAAGAACTCTACCCATCCCTGACTCTAATTTAACACTGGTTAATACCAGAAAAATTCAACAAAATTTATTTAAGAGAGGAACATGACTATCTAAATATCCAGCTTACTTTAAAATGTATACAAAGTTTTTGCTTTCACTGGAGAGTCAGAAGAGTGTATGGATCCATATGGATCCATTGAAAGCATTATGGAGCATCGCTGGGTTCCATAAGGAATACTGAATCCCGAGTTCCCTTACTCTTCTCTTGATATCATCAAAAGATTTTCTTTTCTGAATCACTGCTACTTAAAATTCCTGAAAGAATTTAATCCTGGAGCTCTCGTGAATTAAAGCCATTGGAAACCACACTGAGCTTCCATTTGTCTTTGTTTATCCCCATAACTATGTGACTGCAAAAGGACAGGGCGAAGGCGTTGGTCTGAGTCTGACCTGCGCCCCATAACGCGATAAACTGTCTTAGTCTTCACTCATCCCTCTTCAGCTTCGAACTGAAGGAATCACAGCAGTCAGATCTAGAAAAATCTCATTGGCTGACCACCTGCAGTCTGGTCCAGCATACCCACGATGTGAACGTTCTTCATCCTGTCCCAGTTCAGCTAAGGTATGGACCTGCATTTCAAGGGCGAGGATCCTCTCCTGCGAGGAATCGACCGTGGTCTCTGTCAATGCAGTTCGGCGATTGACATTGTCTGTTCTGTTTCCAAGGCTGTCAAGTTGCTCTTTTTGGAGCACGGCTGAGAGCGGCTCTAGCCACTGCTGTATCCTATTCAATCAGGGCTTCGATCATTCCACATACTTGGTGAACTCAGCGACCAAAGCCTGGTGAGTAACTGGGTCTATCGAACGAACAGAGGGGTTGCAGCTACGGCCTCACGCATACTGGATGCATCTGACGGGTTCACCGTGTGTTGGGACTTACTCGATCCTTTCCCGTGTTTTGCCATTTCCCTTTGACAAAACGGGATTAGTAAAGATTCTATTGATCTTTTTAGTGTTGAATTTTAAGTAAATGGCTGGGATGGGGTGGGTTAGAGATCCACTTGGCCTGCGCTGTGATGCAGAGCCCAGTAAAGCAAACCTACTGGATCGTCGCCATCTTGGATTCCCCCTTAACATTTTATCGATATTATCATTTTGTTTTAACATATATTCCTGGATGTTCTGGAGCCGTGTCACTTGGTACCACTGTCTACATTTCCCCCACAACCTACATTCCTGCTAATCCCTGATAATCCTTGACTCCATTGTTATTTATGAACCTTCTGTCAGTGCCTCAAAAATATTCAATATCTCTGCCTCCAATGCTCTGTGGGGAAGAGAGTTACAAAGGCCCACATCACTGAGAAATCAAAAATAAAACTCAAGATCTGAGTGTGAGATTAAATTTTATTTGTCTCCTTATTTGATAAAGCATATAATTACATTGGAAGCAGTTCGGTGATGTTTCACTTCACGTATTCCAGGAATGAGTACCTTACATTATGAAGGCTTTAACATGTCACTCTTGGAAAGAGAGTTGATCTTATTGAAACATACAAGGCCTCGACGAGAGTGGATCAGATACATACCCATTGGGTATAGTCCAAATTTATTGCCATTTTCATAGAATCTCTACAGTGTGAAAGCCAAACATTCAGTCCATCAAGTCCACACTGTCCCTCAGAACAGCATCCCCCCGGACTTGCACCCCCTACCCTATCTATGCAATGCTGCGTTTTCCATGACTAATCTACCTAATCTACACATCCCTGGGCACTATGGACAGTTTAGCATGGCCAATCCACTCTAAGCTGCGGATCTTTCGATTGTGGGAGGAAATTGGAGCATTGTGAGGAAACCCACATAGATACCTGCTTAGAGAATGCTCAAACTCCACACAGAGCATCGCCCGAGGTTGGTATTCAGGCCAACTCCTTGGGGATGCGAAGTAGCAGTGCTAACCAGAGATCCACCATGCACATCCATTAGTTCTAGTAGTTACTTGTGGCTGACTGAAGAAATCTGCCTGACTTGTTCCTGTCACTGAACCTGACCCGGTCTGAGACCTTTATGATCGGCCATATCACCAACCTGGTTACATTTAAAATTTGTTGCGAGCAGTGGAGGAGTGTGATTAGAAAAGGAAACGGTGGCACCCTGCTACCTCAGTCAGAGCAAGAATTAGGAAAATTCACCAAGTGGGCATTCATTCCAGTGGGAATTCTCTTTCCCAGAAGTTTGGGAGGACTGAATCTTTATATTATATCGAGGCTGGCTTCATCTGAATTTCCAAAGACAGATGAATCAGGGATAATGATGCATGGAGAGCAAAGTGCAGCTGGGAACACAATGGAATGAGCTGTGACCTTATTTACTAGTGCGGTAGTGTCAAAGGGCCGAATGGCCCCCTCGTGTTCCTCAGCCCTGTGTTCTGATGTTTCATTAAGCCCTTCAGACCTGCTACACAAGGGCAAATCGAGGCCACTCCGATGGTTAGGTGTAGTTTTGGAAATGTACTTGGAAAATCCAGCCTGGGTCAGGAATTGACCCACACCCACAATCTCTATTTCCAGGCTTCCCCTCTCTGTAACCTCTTCTCGAGATGTGGGTCATGTTACAGACCTAGATATGCTGGGAATACAGCCCCTATACCCCACCCACGGTTAACTCAAACAAATCACCTGCTGTCCATGAATGCAACATTGTGCAACACGACTGCAGGAAATAACCAGTTAATTTCCAAAAGCATAACATGTGAAATTAATAAATAGTAACAGATGTAGGTCATTCGGCTCCTCAGGTTAGCCCCTTCATTTATTAAGAACATCGCTGACCTACTCAAGGGCTCAACTCCACCTTTTGCCGACTCCTGTATCCCTCCACATCTCTCTGCGTTAGGGAATTCCAGATATTCACTACATTCTGAGAGAATACATCACTTTGCATCTCAGATTGAATTCGATGTTCCGTATTCCGTATCTATGTCCTCAAGTTCGACACTTTGCCCAGGAATGGAATCAACTTCTCAACATCTACCTTCTCAAGCCCGCTCTGTATCTTGTATATTTCAACAGTATCACTCTTCATTCATTTCAACCCCAAAGAATAATCACCTCACCATTATAGAGATTCTGAATAACTCAACCATTTCATCTCTGGAAGCCGGCTAATGATCCAACCTGGTGACGAGCTGCATCAGCATGTTGACTGTATGTTTAATGCACAGGAACACTCCAATCACTTTGTACTGTTCCTTTTTCTGGAAGTCCTCTTCATTAAATAGCAGCCCGCCTTTTGGTTCTCAGTGTCTTCCACAACTCGGATGTATATTGCACTGAGTTGCCTCCTTCAGGCTATCAGCATAGATTGTAAATAGCTGATGCCATCGAACTGATTTGTATGGCACTCCAGCAGATACACCTTTATCATAAGGATCCATTAATCCTGACTCTCCGATGTCTATGTGTTAACCAATCATCATCACATGTTTATACATTATCCGTCATCCTACGATCTTCTGGCTGGAGTAAGATCTTTTATTCTGTTATACCTTGTGGAAAATCACTGAATAGCCTCTTGTCTACCAGATCTGCTTTATCAAGTCCGCTTGTTACATTCTCAGGCATCTCCACAAAAACTTTGCATGATTTTACAGGGAAAAATACAATTTCCCTTTCACAAAACCACACTGATTCCCTGTAAAGGTTTTCTCAATGTCCATGCTGGCCAGGTTTTCCAAACTAAACTAGGCCCATCTGTTTTTATTTGGCCCATATGCCTCTAAATGTTTCCCATTCATATGTTTGTCCAAATGAGTCATAAATGTTGCAGCTGTACATGGATCTATCACTCTTCCTCTGGTAGCTCATTCCATACCTGCACCACTCTCTTTGTTAAAACATTGCCTCCTCGTCCATTTTAAATCTTCCCCCTTTCACCTTAAACCTTCTGCCTTCTATGGTTGAACTCTCCCGTCCTGTGGAAAAACCCTTGGATATTCACCCAATCCATACTTCTCATGATTTCATAAACTTCCATAATGTCAGCCCACAACCTTCTGCACTCCATCTGATACTAACTTCAAGAACAAACATTTAAAGATAAGTGCTACAAGTTTGAAACTATATTAATATGACAGTGAAATAAATACTCAGCCCAACCTTCATACTGTTATTTGTCTTTCTCCATATTACAATATGACCTTGTATGCTTGTGTCTTCCTTATCTTGCACTCAATAGAGAGAACCCCTTTCCCCCGTTACATCTTAATTTAAATCCGTTTTACATACTCTTCTTTTATCTTTTGTCACACCCACTTTTCCCTGTCACCCATTCCCTATCTCTGGCTAAGAATTAAAAGCACATTTTCCAATCATTTTCAGATCTGAAGAAATGTCACACTAGACTTGAAACACTAATTCTGTTCCTCTGTCTCTGCAGTTGCTGACAGACCTGCAGAGTTTATCCAGAAGTGAATTTGGGTACAGAACAAATTTTCAATGAAACAAATAACGATCAATACTGGAAATAAAAATACTAAAAATTGCTGGAGAAACAGGGGGCTTTGTAGAAGGTTCATGGACCTGAAAGTTTAACTCTGCATTCACTCCAGAAAATTCTGCAACATCATTAGCAATTTCTTCAGCAATTTCTGTTTTTGAACAATTTCCACCGACATTTGTCAAATATGCTCAAACATCCTGTCCAACATGGAGAGCTGTACACTGGGAACTGAACAATAACGCATGGTGACAAGTTCCTTGACTCTGAAACTGCATTAGTCTGGCATCACTGACACTGCAGAGCTCTGAATCATGGTCAGGGAGAAAAACTGAAGAAAACACTTTCACTTAAAATACAGAAGATGACATTACTGAAAGGAAAAGATTCAGTTTAGTACCTTAAATTGATTGAGTTAAAGTAACCAATTGGAGGCGTGACACCAAGGAAAGAATTTCAGCAGAATGAGAATATGAAAATGGAAGGGTTGCCACATCACAAATCAGAGTAGATCTGTGAATACAGGGCAGTTGGGTGAATGGGTCTCGGTGTGAACTGGGGGACATTCAGTAGAATTGAATCGTAGATATTGCAGCTTAAACTGGGTTATCATCTGATGCTATAGGTCATAGCAGCAGCAGATGCAAAATTGTATTAAATGACAATCTGTATCGTTTACCTCAGGATAAGCTCTCAGTCCACTATTACCGTCAAGCAGATCCATGGTTCAGTGACGAGTGTGGGTGAAGATGCCAGGGTCAGTACCATGTGTACCTTTACCTGATGATAACGCATTAAAGCTACCGCAATTTAAATTCGAAACAACAGAACTAACATCTGGTACAGAGGCAGAAATGATCCCACGACGAACAAATCTGATCGAAGCTCTGTCATCCTGCCAAATCCAAGCATAAATGTCGATGAACCATTAAACAACTTACTGGAGGAGAGGACACCACAAATATCCCCATCCTAAATAATGGAACAGTCCTGTACGTCAGTGCAAAAGTCAAGTATGTTGTGTCTGCACTATCCTCAGCCAAACATGCTGAGTCGATAATCCACCTCACCCTGTCATGATGCCCACAGAATCACAGATGAAACTCTTCAACCAATTCGATTCGCTGCACGTGACATGAAGAAACAGCTGAACATAGTAGATACGACAAAGGCAATGGACCCTGACACTATTCCTGCAGCAGGGCTGAAGACTTGTGCTGTACATCAAGCCGTGTCCCTGGCGAAGCTATTTCATTCCAGTTCCAACTCTCACATCTCTCTGGCAATGTGTAAAATTACTCAGCTATGTCCAGTTCTCTAGGAGGGGAATAAATACAATCTGACTCGATTAGATTACCTTTCCCTTCCAATGTCTCCAGGATGGAAATGAAGGAAGTGGGAGAAAATCAATAACATATGACATCGAAATTCATTGGAACCAAATAACGACGAGTCGAGTCACCGTCGGAATTTGTTTCACAACAGCGATGAAATAACAGTCTCCATTCGGTTCCAGTAAAAGCTCAACATGCCTGGAACAGAAAGCAACAGTAGAGCTGCTTGCGATTTTCCACGCAGGATCATGACAGCACAGACACTTTGGAAAATTCGGTATTTTCCCACACCATAGTCAATTGCCCGGGAAGCAAACCCATTTTCCTTTGTTTTAAACAGAAATGCAGCAGGGACCGAAACAGCATTTTAACAATGCTGCGTCGTTGGAGTTACTCAGGAGAAATGGCAGCGATGGGATTCAAACCCACGCCTCTGTCAAGACTGGAGCCTTAATCCAGCGCTTTAGACCGCTTGGCCACACTAACAACAGGCCAACGCGCTGGCACTTTACTTGATGTTTTACCTTAACCGTGCAGAGATGTTCACACCTGGACATGAGCCACATGGATACCAACTGTTGGAAACCTGTGAGGGAATCGATGAGAAACGACTCAATAATTTTAATAAATTCCATGGTGCTTTTTAGAAATGCAGTTTCTTTTCACCTCAATCTAAAAGGCAGTTTCTGAACATAGTAACAGAAGTCAAAAGGTAATTACCTCACCCCACCCCCACTCCGGAAGAGGTGCGAACTGCCCTTGATTGCTTTTTGTTCACGATGTGAAGAGCTCTCACGCCTGAGTCACCTTCACGTCTCTGTTTGCTGAGTGATTCACAAAGAAGGAGTTTCACCAGAGCTGCAACTGCCTCACTTCCCCACTCGCCCTCCCCGTTTACATTTTCCTGCTCATCAGTGATTTAAAGAAAACCAAATGGATGCGATGTCATTCTGTAGCCTTCTCTGTCGATTCCTCCATTCAGTTCCAACGTGGGCGCACCGTAATACTAGCGACGCTATGAAAGCACAGGTCCAGAGGTTCCTCAGAGAGTGTAATTTCTTTCATTGTTGATAACAGATGACACCGAAATTCATTGGAACGATTTTCCCATTCGCCAGAAAACCAAACAATGAAGAGTAGAGTCACCGCATGAAATAATAGTCTCCATTTGATTCCAGTAAAAACTCAACTTGCCTGGAACATAAAAAACAGTAGAGCTGCTTGCGGTTTTCCGTACGGGAGGCGAGCACTACCATGACAGCACAGACACTTTGAGAAAATCTGCACTGTCCCACACCACAGTTAACTCTCCAGGAATCATCCCCAATTTGTTAAAACCTCAACTTGCCAGGTCGTAATGCAGCTTGAGCCCGCGATTGCCCGTGTGGGAGGCGAACACGATCATGACAAGATGGACACTGACCCCCATCTGCATAAAGAAAACTCCCAGTCCTGCTTTTTATTTGAACACGCCGCAGCCACATAAATTGCAGTGGGATGACTCGAGCTTACGCTTCTTTAGAAATTGAGTTCTGAAGCAGGCGCCTCGACTACCCTTCATCGGGCTGATTCGGTTCGAATAGTGAAAGTTCCTGTGTCTGATCCGTAGGACGCGCTGCAGGATTTTCAGGCAGCGCCATCCTCCCTCTGACATGTACGTGGTGGATTACATTCTCTTCTGTCATGTGTCCCGACTTTGCCAATATCACCGTTGTCTAACTCCCTACATCCTGTTGGTCGAACTGTGATTCCAGTCAGAATCACAAATGTGTAACAAAACACCTTAGCTGTGCTGGCTCTCTACAGAGATAAATGTGCTTCTCTTTTCGTATCATTCTCTTGCATTCTCCCTGTAACTCTACACATTTTTTCATTCAACATGAACATTGAATTAGTTTTTCAACAACTCGATAGAAACAGCGTCTTTGTCAATGTCAAACCCTAACCATTCCCTCTGTGAAAACATTCCTCCTCATGTACATTTTTCTTCTTTTACTAATGTCTTTAAAATTCTGCCGAATCGTTCTCGATCCTTTCAGGCGTAGGGAGCATTCCCCCTTCCTTATTCCCTCTGTCTAACCCATTCATGTCTTGGAAAGGTTTAACAAGGCCAGCTTTTGGCCTTCTGCTCTCCAAGGAGACCTGTCCCAACTTTCCAAATGACCTTTATCGTTGACATTCCTCATATGCCACACCATTCTCATCAACCTTTTCCGCGCTGTTTTCAAACATTTCACGTCCCCACTTCCTAAAGTTTCACCCCCAGAACTGTGCGAATATCCAGATGGTGGATTTACTCAGAGTGGGATTCTGTGGGTGAACATCCTCTTACACTTGTTTGACTTTCACCACATGTGGTACTGTGCCATGCCCACTACAATGACACATCTGACTCCAAAACCCAAAGGTATTTCAAAGGGTGCAACTTAATAATTTACAACTTTTTATCAAATCGTTGATAGGACGACCGAGCAACAGTGAAATCAAACAACCAAGGCTCGATGGCGACTTGAAGTAAGACATTCTCCCATGCCAGCATTAACACAAGATGCTAAGCGAAGATCATGCCCTAGACACTCTTACATTGCCAACACCAAACCAGCTGAGATTCGGTCAGGTCCAACTACATCCCAATTTGTTCTCTGATTTCTAAGCATCAAAGTGTTTTAAGAATATCGCCTTGTCATTTTGTCTCCTTGTTCACGGAACAGTGCTGTTTATCCCTTCTGCTTCGACTAAGTTGTCTCTATCTGTAGAGTATTCAGCCATTTCCCTCCACCGGCATGCAGTGTGAGGAGAGGCAAGTGTGGTTACACTCTAAAGCTCGCTCTCATCGGCACGGCCAGTTCCATCAAGTGCTGGGAATCAGCAAGTTTGATTAGGAGCTTCCTGCAAATATCATTTATCTGAGCCAACGATAAAGATGTTGCGCTGGTGGGTAAGACACAAATGTACTCCGGACTCTCTACCCTCAGGTAAAGTCATGTGAGGGCATTTTTGTGCAGCCTGTTTGCTGTTCAATATCCATCTTCATGCAGCAATCCTGCAGAAAGGCTTTTGTAACAGTAACATCGGCTTCTTTTCTGAAATCTGGCAGCACTTAACATCTGAGCCCCAACTTTCCCACATAAAGACAATCCGAGTGAAAGTCTCACTCACTGAGAGCCATCCCCACGTCCCTGAGCTGCCGGGCTGCAGACAGTTTAACGCAGAAGATAGGGTTAACAATGAGACTTTTTATTTCACCGTCTGCCACTCTGTCCCAGAGACAGGACGAAGAGCAGCATCAATGCATGGCGTCACTCACGCGCCGGTAGAAGCTGTTCAGCCCATCGAGTCCAGAGCGACTCTCTGATGCTTGTATATCCCTGTGGTTATTCATAGTTGTTGATGTATGTCCTAATTATGCGGAGCTGTGCCTGTATCGCAATTCTGTCTCCAACAAATTGATCCAATTGTAATTCACAGCTTTTCGTTTGAAAGGAAGAATACTGCTGTTTGAAGCGGCGTGGGGAATAACTGCAGGGCGTCAGCGCATACAGCACTCTACAACTGATGTGTCTCACTTTCACCAGTGTATTCCCAGCTCTGGCAAGAGATTTTGCGAATCAGATCAGAGCACACCGACAGAGAACTGGAAAAGAGCGTCCAGAACCTCACAAGTGTGTTTCCTCATTTGTGTAAATTTCACGTGTGTATCAGTATGAAAAATTCATTTCAGATACATTGAATGAAAGGAAGCGGAAAGTGAAACAACACGCAATGCGTATAATGGAGATCGATTATAGAGAAACACTGGAGGGGGCAGGACACACACTGAAACATGGAATTGTCAACGAGTAGAGGATGTTTTCAATCCGTTAATTTCATGGTTCTGAATCCAATACGCTCCCACTGGGCCGCTCTGTTAGTGCTGACCATAGCAGTTTCACACAGTCTTCAGCTTCTCGTCTGGCGTGTGGCATGTACCTCTGAGGATGATTTCAAAAGGTCTTCACTATTATTGTGTGACACACTGTGGCGCAGATGTGTCCCGTCTGTGTCAATATAACCAGGGACTAACTTGCCACATTCTGTTAATTTAACTGTGATTTCACTCAGAATCACAAAATATGTCACAGTGCAAAGTGAGGCCATGCAGCCCCCAAACAATAAGAAAATGTCTATGGCGGTCGATTGATTGACTTTATTTGATTGATTGATTGTCACATGCACCTCAGTGTAGTGAAAACTTTTGTTTGCGATTGGTAAAGGCAGATCATACTAATGAAGGACATGGAGATCACAGCATAAGTATAACAACATTTTGGACAGATTAAGACTTTCAGGTTACTCCGCACAGGACGTGCACTCGGCAAAATCCACATTAACAGGATCAGCATCATTTGAAGTTACGGAATCCATTTCTCAGTCTTGTAACGACCTCCAAGAAGTGGCTGTTGTGTGTCTTTAAGCTTCGGTACCTTATTCTGAACTCGATCTCATCAAAATTATACATTCTGACTCAAAAATACAACCAAATGCAAAACTCCAGTGCTCAAGTGTGACTTCTTACACGTACATCGCCCACCCGAGGCGATATTACACCCGAGACCAACAAACCAGAACCGCACCAGAAGCATGAACCATAAATCAGGTGAGTTTCCTTGTTTAAAAAATAGGGTTTTTCTGTTGTTTCGGAGGGAAGGCCACACTGAGTTTTAATAACAGTTCCTTGCCATTCTGACTTCCGGTTCCCTGGAGGCTGTGCGAGCCACTTCTTTTGCGAGCGGGCTCCCATCATTGGCAGCTGGAGGAACTCATCTTCAATTGGCAATTAGTGTTGTGGGAGAGAAACATGAACGCGCTTTTCAGCTCACTACCAAACACGGGGTTGTTGAGCGCGGGAGAGGGTTAGAGGTAGTGGAAGTTATGGAAATTTTTGAAAGCTGTACAAAAGAGAGATCGCGCATGCACAGCACTTAATATTCTTTTGGGAACCTTGTGCAAATAATGCCATCTGAGACAGATAGAAATGTGAAGAACTGCAGGGAAAGAGAGAATCTCTCCCAGTCATCTGTGTCTGTGTCCTTCTCGAAGTCACAGTGAGGGCTCTGCTGTCTGAATCAGCATGGGATGTCAGTGCAGTGAGTCCTGTCGCTCAGTCACGTTGCACCTGATCTGTATAAGCTTTATCACGTTACCGCCAGCTCAGAGAACAGATTTCACAGCTCACATCATCCCAGAGTGACAGGGAACAGAAGAAAGCGATTCAGACTATCATCATAACACCTCCAGGGGAGAAAACGGATGTGGGAGAGCAAACACTCTTGACCAGTGCATGTTCCCAGCATTTACAATCTTGGTCTGTGTAACAACAAAAGGAGGAACCAGGAACTGTTTATCTTTCTTCTTAAAGCAAGAGTGAAAATTTGCCAAGCATAAATACGTCTACCTGCTGTTAGTGAAAGGATGAACAGCAGAGTACAGTGCACAGAGTCTGGTCAGCCCTCTGGGTTATGGGCTCAGCACGCTCCAACTGGGACCCTCTGCTCACAGGATTTGAACACAAACAAAGAAATGACTGAGTGACAAAATCTGTTGAAACGGATTCTGTGAGGATTTGAAAGCGATGGAATGAAAAGCCCCTTGAGAGCGGGATGTAACATTAACTGTGAAGGGATTGTTTTCCAGACTGGGGGATAGTGCGCAGTGCTGTTTCCATGGGTCAATATCAGGATAGATAGATAGAATTAGCTTTGAATTTTATTGTAGGGAGGCCTGTCGCTTAGACACACTGCACCTTTTGTACAATGTTGCAAAAGCACGGACCTTTTGTGTAGACGGGACAACTTGAAAATCGGTACTGAGGCAAAATGCATGAATGAGCGAAATAACAAAGTAACCACAGGAACTGATGTTATGTGACGGGGTAAACCCCCTCTGCTAAAGTAAAGCAGCAAAACAGGAATGATTCACCCCGTGCTGTACTCTGTTAAAATTCAAGAGGCAAAGAACTATCCCAAAAACCACTATTTAAAGTTAAAAATAACAACTTTATTGTTTTTTTTAACATTTGATAGAGAAAATCAACTTAAAACTACTTAAAACTCCTTTCTCTGATCCGGTCCTTAACCTTCTGCTCTACAATACCTTCCCCACCTACGAACCCATTAACATTTACCAAAAAAATCAAATTTATAAACCAACTAGTCATCGAATCTTCTCTTTGTATCTTCCTCTGTAGATTTTCTCTCCAGGTCGGTGTTGATGCTTTTTTTCTATGCAATCTATTTCACCAGATAGTCACCTCTTGAAGATTTTTCTAATATCCTCCATCTGTTAGTCTTATAGCTGCTCTTTTTGCTGTTCTTTGCCGCCCTGGGTAACTGTTCAAAATGTCCGATATTTGTCCCACAAAACGTCGGATCGTTTCAATGGTTTAGACATGGTAAAAATACCAAATTCAAACCTGATTGCGGCATAATTTAAACTGATTGGCTGAATTCAAATTTGATTTTTGTACCCATGGGACACAGCCCTTAGTAGTTTCGACCAAATGTTACATTGTTACCTTGTTCTGGACTCCTTGTGCTAGCCAGACATTTCAGCACCATTAAAAGTACATTACACCCACAACTTCATAACACTGGCATTTGCCAAGACAGTTGATTTTGCTCGACATCGGTCTCTGTCAATCTCATGTGCTGAGATTTGAACCATCTCTGGTCTATGTTAAACAAAACTGTCGTATGCACATAACCTCAGATTTAACACGCCCCCTTATGTATGCCTTACAATATTAATTGATTCCTCACTGTGTTACTTCAGTAGACGTTGAAAAGAAATAAAATTGAGAACAATAGTCACCTGTGTGACAGCAATTTGACCCAATGTTGCTGTAGCCAACCGATTCAGCTGTAAGTGAAATAACCCACACCTTTCCTGTACCTATAATGTGGTAAGTTTTCATGAGATGAATTAGACCCAACATCATATCTCAGGACGAAATTTACTGGGATATAAAGGCATGATGAAACACACGGGGGTTGGGGGGGGGGCGGGGTGGAATATGGTTAGGAAGGATATGGTCAGAGTTCCCTTGATACAAAATCGTTAGAGAAGTCGAAAATGAGATTTACTGGGAGATAAAGCCACGAGAAAAGAAAAGAAGGGATTCAATGGGATGGTGGAATAGATGTAGAATCACTTGACACAAATCAAGGATGACTGAGTCGTATCCTAATGGAGGTTTTCCAGTTGATTTTAGGTTGGTAAGGGTAAATAGAAGGGAAATTCCCTCGTTCAGGTGAGTGTATAACTGGAGGTTGGAGCTTTAAATCCAGCAAGGAACGACAAAGAAGTTTACATCAGGTACTTTTCAT
>NW_027310905.1:20000-35000 GCF_047496795.1 Chiloscyllium punctatum | reverse complement strand
GCGGCCCAACGACTCCCAGAGCCGGTCGTGCGGTGCGCGAGGTCTGCTCTCTTCACAAGAGGCTTTATTAGGGAGTGCTAAGGCAAGGTTCTGTGCCCTCCACCCTCATCGCAACACCCATGGGAGCCTCCGGTCGTCAATAGACCGCCGCACCGGCCTCTGACTGACTCTCAGAATGGACGGAAAGAGCCGGGTAAGCCTTTCAAAAGATTCGACCACGTGCCGAAAACTTTAGACTTCCGTGAGCTCTCCGGCTTGCACCGAGACCCGAAGTCGACGTGCGAAGCACCACGGGACCCCTTTCGCCTGCAGGTCCCGAGCCGCCTTTATTTGCTGTTACGAGCATCGTGTGCCCCATACCTGCGTGACGAGCACCGCAGGGCGGCAGAGCCATCGCACTTGGCCGGGTGGCAGAGGAGGACCAGACTATTCACAGATAGCGGCCCAACGACTCCCAGAGCCGGTCGTGCGGCGCGCGAGGTCTGCTCTCTTCACAAGAGGCTTTATTAGGGAGTGCTAAGGCAAGGTTCTGTGCCCTCCACCCTCATCGCAACACCCATGGGAGCCTCCGGTCGTCAATAGACCGCCGCACCGGCCTCTGACTGACTCTCAGAATGGACGGAAAGAGCCGGGTAAGCCTTTCAAAAGATTCGACCACGTGCCGAAAACTTTAGACTTCCGTGAGCTCTCCGGCTTGCACCGAGACCCGAAGTCGACGTGCTAAGCACCACGGGACCCCTTTCGCCTGCAGGTCCCGAGCCGCCTTTATTTGCTGTTACGAGCATCGTGTGCCCCATACCTGCGTGACGAGCACCGCAGGGCGGCAGAGCCATCGCACTTGGCCGGGTGGCAGAGGAGGACCAGACTATTCACAGATAGCGGCCCAACGACTCCCAGAGCCGGTCGTGCGGCGCGCGAGGTCTGCTCTCTTCACAAGAGGCTTTATTAGGGAGTGCTAAGGCAAGGTTCTGTGCCCTCCACCCTCATCGCAACACCCATGGGAGCCTCCGGTCGTCAATAGACCGCCGCACCGGCCTCTGACTGACTCTCAGAATGGACGGAAAGAGCCGGGTAAGCCTTTCAAAAGATTCGACCACGTGCCGAAAACTTTAGACTTCCGTGAGCTCTCCGGCTTGCACCGAGACCCGAAGTCGACGTGCTAAGCACCACGGGACCCCTTTCGCCTGCAGGTCCCGAGCCGCCTTTATTTGCTGTTACGAGCATCGTGTGCCCCATACCTGCGTGACGAGCACCGCAGGGCGGCAGAGCCATCGCACTTGGCCGGGTGGCAGAGGAGGACCAGACTATTCACAGATAGCGGCCCAACGACTCCCAGAGCCGGTCGTGCGGCGCGCGAGGTCTGCTCTCATCACAAGAGGCTTTAGGGAGTGCTCAGGCAAGGGTCAGCCCGCAGCCTTCCTGGCAACACCCAGGGGAACCAGGCCACTCGCGTCTCTCGCCTTCATTTTCGACACGAGCGCCTGCGGAGGGCCACCACCCCCTCCGATTGTCAAGAGACCTCCGCACCGGCCTCTGACTTACTCTCAGAATGGACGGAAAGAGCCGGGTAAGCCTTTGAAAAGATTCGACCACGTGCCGAAAACTTTAGACTTCCGTGAGCTCTCCGGCTTGCACCGAGACCCGAAGTCGACGTGCTTAGCACCACGGGACCCCTTTCGCCTGCAGGTCCCGAGCCGCCTTTTATTTTTGTTACGAGTATCGTGTTCCCCAAACCTGGGTGACGAGCACCGCAGGGCGGCAGAGCCATCGCGCTTGTCCGGGTGGCAGAGGAGGACCAGACTATTCACAAATAGCGGCCCAACGACTCCCAGAGCCGGTCGTGCGGCAGGCGAGGTCTGCTCTCATCACAAGAGGCTTTAGGGAGTGCTCAGGCAACGGTCAGCCCGCAGCCTTCTTGGCAACACCCAAGGGAACCAGGCCACTCGCGTCTCTCGCCTTCATTTTGGACACGAGCGCCTGTGGAGGGACGGCCGGAGTCAACGTGGGGTTTGCCCGCCCTCCAATAGTGTCAAAAGACCGCCGCACAAGTCTCTGACTGACTCTTAGAACAGACAGAAAGAGTTTGTCAAATCTGTCAAAAAATTGACAAAGTGTCAAAAATTCGACTTCCAAGAGCTCTCCGGCATGCACTCATACCTGTCATTAAAGTGCTATGCCCGTGGAACCGTTTTTCGGATGCCTTTCAGAACGGTCCCGCGCCGCCATTTTGTTCTAAAAATCGTGTTCCCATATATCTCCGGGTACCCCGCCAACCTCACTGCGGAAAAACTACAAGTGGCACTGAATGGGTCTGAATTCCAAATTTGACTGCATCGGTCTGGAACTCGGTCCGGTCAAAACCGTTTGGATTTTTCTCGGTCCGGACTTCCGCGACAGACAAAGTTAAAGTTTTCGGGCTGCAGGCACAAAACGACAGCTGGCCATTTGCCGGGCTCAATTCACCCAATTCCTCCGGCACTTCGGAGCACATGTTCGGTGTAAGTTTGCGAATCTTTCCCGATGCTGCAGCATTTTCCTCCGCTGACACTTAGAATATTTTTCACACTTTGCTGAAAATTTTTCTAAGTGTTTTTTTCCAAGTTTTCCTGGTTACTGATTTCTTCTTTTTAAACATTTTTCTAAGTTTTTCTGGTTACTGATTTCTTCTTTTTAAACATTTTTCGCAGTTTGTCTGGTTACTGATTTCTTCTTTTTAAACATTTTTCGCCGTTTTTCTGGTTACTGATTTCTTCTTTTTAAACATTTTTCGCCGTTTTTCTGGTTACTCATTTCTTCTTTTTAAACATTTTTCTAAGTTTTTCTGGTTACTGATTTCTTCTTTTTAAACATTTTTCTAAGTTTTTCTGGTTACTCATTTCTTCTTTTTAAACATTTTTCTAAGTTTTTCTGGTTACTCACTTCTTCTTTTTAAACATTTTTCTAAGTTTTTCTGGTTACTGATTTCTTCTTTTTAAACATTTTTCGCCGTTTTTCTGGTTACTGATTTCTTCTTTTTAAACATTTTTCTAAGTTTTTCTGGTTACTCATTTCTTCTTTTTAAACATTTTTCGCCGTTTTTCTGGTTACTGATTTCTTCTTTTTAAACATTTTTCTAAGTTTTTCTGGTTACTGATTTCTTCTTTTTAAACATTTTTCTAAGTTTTCCTGGTTACTCATTTCTTCTTTTTAAACATTTTTCTAAGTTTTCCTGGTTACTCATTTCTTCTTTTTAAACATTTTTCTAAGTTTTCCTGGTTACTGATTTCTTCTTTTTAAACATTTTTCGCAGTTTTTCTGGTTACTGATTTCTTCTTTTTAAACATTTTTCTAAGTTTTTCTGGTTACTGATTTCTTCTTTTTAAACATTTTTCTAAGTTTTTCTGGTTACTCACTTCTTCTTTTTAAACATTTTTCTAAGTTTTTCTGGTTACTCACTTCTTCTTTTGAAACATTTTTCTAAGTTTTTCTGGTTACTGATTTCTTCTTTTTAAACATTTTTCGCAGTTTGTCTGGTTACTGATTTCTTCTTTTTAAACATTTTTCGCCGTTTTTCTGGTTACTGATTTCTTCTTTTTAAACATTTTTCTAAGTTTTTCTGGTTACTCACTTCTTCTTTTTAAACATTTTTCTAAGTTTTTCTGGTTACTGATTTCTTCTTTTTAAACATTTTTCGCAGTTTTTCTGGTTACTGATTTCTTCTTTTTAAACATTTTTCTAAGTTTTTCTGGTTACTGATTTCTTCTTTTTAAACATTTTTCTAAGTTTTTCTGGTTACTCACTTCTTCTTTTTAAACATTTTTCTAAGTTTTCCTGGTTACTGATTTCTTCTTTTTAAACATTTTTCGCAGTTTTTCTGGTTACTGATTTCTTCTTTTTAAACATTTTTCTAAGTTTTTCTGGTTACTGATTTCTTCTTTTTAAACATTTTTCTAAGTTTTTCTGGTTACTCACTTCTTCTTTTTAAACATTTTTCTAAGTTTTCCTGGTTACTGATTTCTTCTTTTTAAACATTTTTCGCAGTTTGTCTGGTTACTGATTTCTTCTTTTTAAACATTTTTCGCAGTTTTTCTGGTTACTGATTTCTTCTTTTTAAACATTTTTCTAAGTTTTTCTGGTTACTGATTTCTTCTTTTTAAACATTTTTCTAAGTTTTTCTGGTTACTGATTTCTTCTTTTTAAACATTTTTCTAAGTTTTTCTGGTTACTCACTTCTTCTTTTTAAACATTTTTCTAAGTTTTTCTGGTTACTCACTTCTTCTTTTGAAACATTTTTCTAAGTTTTTCTGGTTACTGATTTCTTCTTTTTAAACATTTTTCGCAGTTTGTCTGGTTACTGATTTCTTCTTTTTAAACATTTTTCGCCGTTTTTCTGGTTACTGATTTCTTCTTTTTAAACATTTTTCTAAGTTTTTCTGGTTACTCACTTCTTCTTTTTAAACATTTTTCTAAGTTTTTCTGGTTACTGATTTCTTCTTTTTAAACATTTTTCGCAGTTTTTCTGGTTACTGATTTCTTCTTTTTAAACATTTTTCTAAGTTTTTCTGGTTACTGATTTCTTCTTTTTAAACATTTTTCTAAGTTTTTCTGGTTACTCACTTCTTCTTTTTAAACATTTTTCTAAGTTTTCCTGGTTACTGATTTCTTCTTTTTAAACATTTTTCGCAGTTTGTCTGGTTACTGATTTCTTCTTTTTAAACATTTTTCGCAGTTTTTCTGGTTACTGATTTCTTCTTTTTAAACATTTTTCTAAGTTTTTCTGGTTACTGATTTCTTCTTTTTAAACATTTTTCTAAGTTTTTCTGGTTACTCACTTCTTCTTTTTAAACATTTTTCTAAGTTTTTCTGGTTACTCACTTCTTCTTTTGAAACATTTTTCTAAGTTTTTCTGGTTACTGATTTCTTCTTTTTAAACATTTTTCGCAGTTTGTCTGGTTACTGATTTCTTCTTTTTAAACATTTTTCGCCGTTTTTCTGGTTACTGATTTCTTCTTTTTAAACATTTTTCTAAGTTTTTCTGGTTACTCACTTCTTCTTTTTAAACATTTTTCTAAGTTTTTCTGGTTACTGATTTCTTCTTTTTAAACATTTTTCGCAGTTTTTCTGGTTACTGATTTCTTCTTTTTAAACATTTTTCTAAGTTTTTCTGGTTACTGATTTCTTCTTTTTAAACATTTTTCTAAGTTTTTCTGGTTACTGACTTCTTCTTTTTAAACATTTTTCTAAGTTTTCCTGGTTACTGATTTCTTCTTTTTAAACATTTTTCGCAGTTTGTCTGGTTACTGATTTCTTCTTTTTAAACATTTTTCGCAGTTTTTCTGGTTACTGATTTCTTCTTTTTAAACATTTTTCTAAGTTTTTCTGGTTACTGATTTCTTCTTTTTAAACATTTTTCTAAGTTTTTCTGGTTACTCACTTCTTCTTTTTAAACATTTTTCTAAGTTTTTCTGGTTACTCACTTCTTCTTTTGAAACATTTTTCTAAGTTTTTCTGGTTACTGATTTCTTCTTTTTAAACATTTTTCTAAGTTTTTCTGGTTACTGATTTCTTCTTTTTAAACATTTTTCGCAGTTTGTCTGGTTACTGATTTCTTCTTTTTAAACATTTTTCGCCGTTTTTCTGGTTACTGATTTCTTCTTTTTAAACATTTTTCTAAGTTTTTCTGGTTACTCACTTCTTCTTTTTAAACATTTTTCTAAGTTTTTCTGGTTACTGATTTCTTCTTTTTAAACATTTTTCGCAGTTTTTCTGGTTACTGATTTCTTCTTTTTAAACATTTTTCTAAGTTTTTCTGGTTACTGATTTCTTCTTTTTAAACATTTTTCTAAGTTTTTCTGGTTACTCACTTCTTCTTTTTAAACATTTTTCTAAGTTTTCCTGGTTACTGATTTCTTCTTTTTAAACATTTTTCGCAGTTTGTCTGGTTACTGATTTCTTCTTTTTAAACATTTTTCGCAGTTTTTCTGGTTACTGATTTCTTCTTTTTAAACATTTTTCTAAGTTTTTCTGGTTACTCACTTCTTCTTTTATAACATTTTTCTAAGTTTTCCTGGTTACTGATTTCTTCTTTTTAAACATTTTTCTAAGTTTTCCTGGTTACTGATTTCTTCTTTTTAAACATTTTTCTAAGTTTTTCTGGTTACTCATTTCTTCTTTTTAAACATTTTTCGCAGTTTTTCTGGTTACTGATTTCTTCTTTTTAAACATTTTCCTAAGTTTTCCTGGTTACTGATTTCTTCTTTTTAAACATTTTTCTAAGTTTTCCTGGTTACTCATTTCTTCTTTTTGATCATTTTTCTAAGTTTTCCTGGTTACTGATTTCTTCGTTTTGAACATTTTTCTAAGTTTTCCTGGTTACTCACTTCTTCTTTTCAAACATTTTTCTTCGTTTTTCTGTTTACTCATTTAGCACTTTCAGGCACTTTCCGATCATTTCCTCGTTCCCGATTTCACCCTTTAAAACGCTTTCGGGCATTTCCCTAAGTTTTGCGGTTCACTCGTTTGGGACTCACTGACACCTTCTCTAGCTTCCCTGCTCACTTTTTTCGTACTGTTGAGAAAATTCGAACCCTTTCCTTAACTATGCCGGTTACTGACTTCACCGCTTCAGACCCTTGTCCCCGTAATGAAAGATACCATTTCCCACCGTGGGAAATGCACGAAAATCGGACTGAACACGGGGGAGGCTCCCCCCTCGAAGGCGAGACCGTCGGCAGAACCGCCGGGTCAAACCCGGCTGAGCTACCCGGCTTACAAGTCTCAAAGTCGGTATGAGCAGTCACGTCCACCCCCATTCCCTTTTGGACCACTTCCCACGGTTCCAAATGCATGAAAATCGGCCTGTACACGGGGGAGGCACCCGCCTCGAAGACGAGACCGTCGGCAGAACCGCCGGGTCAAACCCGGCTGAGCTACCCGGCTCGGAAGCGCCAAAGTCGGGTTGAGCAGTCACATTCACTCCCATCCCCTTTTGGGCAACTTCCCACGGTTGGAAATGCATGGAAATCGGACTGAACACGGGGGAGGCTCCCCCCTCGAAGGCGAGACCGTCGGCAGAACCGCCGGATCAAACCCGGCTGAGCTACCCGGCTTACAAGTCTCAAAGTCGGTATGAGCAGACACGTCCACCCCCATTCCCTTTTGGACCACTTCCCACGGTTCGAAATGCATGAAAATCGGCCTGTATACGGGGGAGGCACCCGCCTCGAAGACGAGACCGTCGGCAGAACCGCCGGGTCAAACCCGGCTGAGCTACCCGGCTCGGAAGCGCCAAAGTCGGGTTGAGCAGTCACATTCACTCCCATCCCCTTTTGGGCAACTTCCCACGGTTGGAAATGCATGGAAATCGGACTGAACACGGGGGAGGCTCCCCCCTCGAAGGCGAGACCGTCGGCAGAACCGCCGGATCAAACCCGGCTGAGCTACCCGGCTTACAAGTCTCAAAGTCGGTATGAGCAGACACGTCCACCCCCATTCCCTTTTGGACCACTTCCCACGGTTCGAAATGCATGAAAATCGGCCTGTATACGGGGGAGGCACCCGCCTCGAAGACGAGACCGTCGGCAGAACCGCCGGGTCAAACCCGGCCGGGCTACCCGGGTTAGAAGCCCTAGAGTCGGGTTGAGCAGTCACAATCACTCCCATCCCCTTTTGAACCTGTTCCCACCGTTGGAAATGCACGAAAATCGGCCTGTACACGGGGGAGGCTCCCCCCTCGAAGGCGAGACCGTCGGCAGAACCGCCGGGTCAAACCCGGCTGAGCTACCCGGCTTACAAGTCTCGAAGTCGGGTTGAGCAGTCACATTCACTCCCATCGACTTTTGGGCAACTTCCCACCGTTGCAAATGCATGAAAATCGGCCTGTACACGGGGGAGGCACCCGCCTCGAAGTCGAGACCGTCGGCAGAACCGCCGGGTCCAACCCGGCTGAGCTACCCGGCTTACAAGTCTCAAAGCCGGGTTGGGCAGTCACGTTCACCCCCATTCCCTTTTGGATCACTTCCCACGGTTCGAAATGCACGAAAACCGGCCTGTACACGGGGGAGGGTCCGCCCTCGAAGGCGAGACCGTCGGCAGAACCGCCGGGTCAAACCTGGCTGAGCTACCCGGCTTACAAGTCTCAAAGTCGGGTTGAGCAGTCACGTTCACTCCCATCGACTTTTAGACCACTTCCCACGGTTCGAAATGCACGAAAATCGGCCTGTACACGGGGGAGGCACCCGCCTCGAAGACGAGACCGTCGGCAGAACCGCCGGGTCAAACCCGGCCGAGCTACCCGGCTTAAAAGTCTCAAAGTCGGTATGAGCAGTCACATTCACCCCCATTCCCTTTTGGACCACTTCCCACGGTTGGAAATGCATGAAAATCGGCCTGGACACGGGGGAGGCTCCCCCCTCGATGACGAGACCGTCGGCAGAACCGCCGGAACAAACCCGGCTGAGCTACCCGGCTTACAAGTCTCAAAGTCGGTATGAGCAGACACGTCCACCCCCATTCCCTTTTGGACCACTTCCCACCGTTGGAAATGCACGAAAATCGGCCTGTACACGGGGGAGGCACCGGCCTCGAAGACGAGACCGTCGGCAGAACCGCCGGGTCAAACCCGGCTGAGCTACCCGGCTTACAAGTCTCAAAGTCGGGTTGAGCAGTCACATTCACTCCCATCGACTTTTGGGCAACTTCCCACGGTTCGAAATGCACAAGATTCGGCCTGAACACGGGGGACGCTCCCCCCTCGAAGGCGAGACCGTCGGCAGACCCGCCGGGTCAAACCCGGCTGAGCTACCCGGCTCGGAAGCGCCAAAGTCGGTATGAGCAGTCACGTTCACTCCCATCCCCTTTTGGACCGCTTCCCACGGTACGAAATGCATGAAAATCGGCCTGTACACGGGGGAGGCACCCGCCTCGAAGACGAGACCGTCGGCAGAACCGCCGGGTCAAACCCGGCTGAGCTACCCGGCTTACAAGTCTCAAAGTCGGGTTGAGCAGTCACATTCACTCCCATCGACTTTTGGGCAACTTCCCACGGTTCGAAATGCACAAAATTCGGCCTGAACACGGGGGACGCTCCCCCCTCGAAGGCGAGACCGTCGGCAGAACCGCCGGGTCAAACCCGGCTGAGCTACCCGGCTTAAAAGTCTCAAAGTCGGTATGAGCAGTCACATTCACCCCCATTCCCTTTTGGACCACTTCCCACGGTTGGAAATGCATGAAAATCGGCCTGGACACGGGGGAGGCTCCCCCCTCGATGACGAGACCGTCGGCAGAACCGCCGGAACAAACCCGGCTGAGCTACCCGGCTTACAAGTCTCAAAGTCGGTATGAGCAGACACGTCCACCCCCATTCCCTTTTGGACCACTTCCCACCGTTGGAAATGCACGAAAATCGGCCTGTACACGGGGGAGGCACCGGCCTCGAAGACGAGACCGTCGGCAGAACCGCCGGATCAAACCCGGCCGAGCTACCCGGGTTAGAAGCCTCAGAGTCGGGTTGAGCAGTCACGTCCACCCCCATTCCCTTTTGGACCACTTCCCACGGTTCGAAATGCACGAAAATCGGCCTGTACACGGGGGAGGGAGCCGCCTCGAAGACGAGACCGTCGGCAGAACCGCCGGTTCAAACCCGGCTGAGCTACCAGGCTCGGAAGCGCCAAAGTCGGGTTGAGCAGTCACATTCACTCCCATCCCCTTTTGGGCAACTTCCCACCGTTGCAAATGCATGAAAATCGGCCTGTACACGGGGGAGGGAGCCGCCTCGAAGACGAGACCGTCGGCAGAACCGCCGGATCAAACCCGGCTGAGCTACCAGGCTCGGAAGCGCCAAAGTCGGTATGAGCAGTCACATTCACTCCCATCCCCTTTTGGGCCACTTCCCACGGTTCGAAATGCACGAAAATCGGACTGAACACGGGGGAGGCTCCCCCCTCCAAAACGAGACCATCGGCAGAATCGACGGGTCAAACCCGGCCGAGCTACCCGGGTTAGAAGCCTCAAAGTCGGGTTGAGCAGTCACGTCCACCCCCATCCCCTTTTGGACCACTTCCCACGGTTCGAAATGCACGAAAATCGGCCTGTACACGGGGGAGGCACCCGCCTCGAAGACGAGACCGTCGGCAGACCCGCCGGATCAAACCCGGCCGAGCTACACGGCTTACAAGTCTCAATGTCGGTATGAGCAGTCACGTCCACCCCTATTCCCTTTTGGACCACTTCCCACGGTACGAAATGCATGAAAATCGGCCTGTACACGGGGGAGGCACCCGCCTCGAAGACGAGACCGTCGGCAGAACCGCCGGGTCAAACCCGGCTGAGCTACCCGGCTCGGAAGCGCCAAAGTCGGGTTGAGCAGTCACATTCACTCCCATCGACTTTTGGGCAACTTCCCACGGTTCGAAATGCACAAAATTCGGCCTGAACACGGGGGACGCTCCCCCCTCGAAGGCGAGACCGTCGGCAGAACCGCCGGGTCAAACCCGGCTGAGCTACCCGGGTCGGAAGCGCCAAGGTCGGTATGAGCAGTCACATTCACTCCCATCCCCTTTTGGACCGCTTCCCACGGTTTGAAATGCACGAAAATCGGCCTGTACACGGGGGAGGCTCCGCCCTCGAAGGCGAGACCGACGGCAGAACCGCCGGGTCAAACCCGGCCGGGCTACCCGGGTTAGAAGCCTCAGAGTCGGGTTGAGCAGTCACATTCACCCCCATCCCCTTTTGAACCTCTTCCCACCGTTGGAAATGCACGAAAATCGGCCTGTACACGGGGGAGGCGCCCCTCTCGAAGGCGAGACCGACGGCAGAACCGCCGGGTCAAACCCGGCCGAGCTACCCGGGTTAGAAGCCTCAGAGTCGGGTTGAGCAGTCACATTCACCCCCATTCCCTTTTGGACCACTTCCCACGGTACGAAATGCATGAAAATCGGCCTGTACACGGGGGAGGCACCCGCCTCGAAGACGAGACCGTCGGCAGAACCGCCGGGTCAAACCCGGCTGAGCTACCCGGGTCGGAAGCGCCAAGGTCGGTATGAGCAGTCACATTCACTCCCATCCCCTTTTGGACCGCTTCCCACGGTTTGAAATGCACGAAAATCGGCCTGTACACGGGGGAGGCTCCGCCCTCGAAGGCGAGACCGACGGCAGAACCGCCGGGTCAAACCCGGCCGGGCTACCCGGGTTAGAAGCCTCAGAGTCGGGTTGAGCAGTCACATTCACCCCCATCCCCTTTTGAACCTCTTCCCACCGTTGGAAATGCACGAAAATCGGCCTGTACACGGGGGAGGCCCCCCTCTCGAAGACGAGACCGTCGGCAGACCCGCCGGATCAAACCCGGCCGAGCTACACGGCTTACAAGTCTCGATGTCGGTATGAGCAGTCACGTCCACCCCCATTCCCTTTTGGACCACTTCCCACGGTACGAAATGCATGAAAATCGGCCTGTACACGGGGGAGGCACCCGCCTCGAAGACGAGACCGTCGGCAGAACCGCCGGGTCAAACCCGGCTGAGCTACCCGGCTCGGAAGCGCCAAAGTCGGGTTGAGCAGTCACATTCACTCCCATCCCCTTTTGGGCCACTTCCCACGGTTCGAAATGCATGAAAATCGGCCTGTACACGGGGGACGCTCCCCCCTCGAAGGCGAGGCCGTCGGCAGAACCGCCGGGTCAAACCCGGCTGAGCTACCCGGGTTAGATGCCTCAAAGTCGGGTTGAGCAGTCACATTCACCCCCATCCCCTTTCGGCCCCCTTCCCACGGTTGGAAATGCATGAAAATCGGCCTGTACACGGTGGGCGCTCCCCCCTCGAAGGTGAGACCTTCGGCAGAACCGCCGGGTCAAATCCTGCCGAGCTACCCGCGTTAGAGGTCTCAATGTCGGCTTCAGCAGTCACATTCAATCCCATTCCCGTTTGGACCTCTTCCCGCCGATGGAAATGCACAAAATTCGGCCTGAACACGCGGGACGCTCCCCCCTCGAAGGCGAGACCGTCGCCAGAACCGCCGGGTCAAATCCGGCTGAGCTACCCGCGTTACAGGTCTCAAAGTCGGGTTGAGCAGTCACGTTCACCCCCATCCCCTTTCGGACCCCTTCCCACGGTTGGAAATGCATGAAAATCGGCCTGTACACGGTGGGCGCTCCCCCCTCGAAGGTGAGACCTTCGGCAGAACCGCCGGGTCAAATCCGGCCGAGCTACCCGCGTTAGAGGTCTCAATGTCGGCTTCAGCAGTCACATTCAATCCCATTCCCGTTTGGACCTCTTCCCGCCGATGGAAATGCACAAAATTCGGCCTGAACACGCGGGAGGCTCCCCCCTCGAAGGTGAGACCTTCGGCAGAACCGCCGGGTCAAATCCGGCCGAGCTACCCGCGTTAGAGGTCTCAATGTCGGCTTCAGCAGTCACATTCAATCCCATTCCCGTTTGGACCTCTTCCCGCCGATGGAAATGCACAAAATTCGGCCTGAACACGCGGGACGCTCCCCCCTCGAAGGCGAGACCGTCGCCAGAACCGCCGGGTCAAATCCGGCCGAGCTACCCGCGTTAGAGGTCTCAATGTCGGCTTCAGCAGTCACATTCAATCCCATTCCCTTTTGGAACACTTCCCGCCGTTAACAATGCACGATATTCGGCCTGAACACGCGGGACGCTCCCCCCTCGAAGGTGAGACCTTCGGCAGAACCGCCGGGTCAAATCCTGCCGAGCTACCCGCGTTAGAGGTCTCAATGTCGGCTTCAGCAGTCACATTCAATCCCATTCCCGTTTGGACCTCTTCCCGCCGATGGAAATGCACAAAATTCGGCCTGAACACGCGGGGCGCTCCCCCCTCGAAGGCGAGACCGTCGCCAGAACCGCCGGGTCAAATCCGGCTGAGCTACCCGCGTTACAGGTCTCAAAGTCGGCTTCAGCAGTCACATTCAATCCCATTCCCTTTTGGAACACTTCCCGCCGTTAACAATGCACGATATTCGGACTGAACACGGGGGCCGGTCCGCCCTCGAAGTCAACACCGTCCGCAGAACCGCCGGGGCAAATCCGGCTGAGCTACCCCGCCCCCGAACACTCAAAGTCCCTCTGAAGCCTTGCATTCGCCTCCTTGGAAAATTGACGTCAAACATTACCAAAATCGGGGGCACGAGCACTAAAGCTAAGTCTCACCCTTTCCCTATCCCTAACCAGGAACCGAACGCCCACCCTCAGCCTCACACCAACGCCGGTGCCACTCCAGACAGACACACCCTTCAAAACCACACCCATCCGGCCATGCAACTCAAAAAGGGTCCAAATTCAGAAACACCCCCTTCAAAAGGCACTCCATCCTCGGCCACACCACCGGGACATGCTCCCCTCGGCGATAATTAAGCCCCCACCACTATTTGAAGCCAACCGCAGCCGCAACTCGAACGGAGAAATCAGTAACCAATTCAAAAATGCGCTTGGTTACTGATTTCTACTGAGCCGAAAAAATTCTAAGTGTCGGTGGTTACTGATTTATACCAACCCGAAAATATTCTAAGTGTCGGTGGTTACTGATTTATACCAACCCGAAAAAATTCTAAGTGTCAGTGGTTACTGATTTATACCAACTCGAAAAAATTCTAAGTGTCAGTGGTTACTGATTTATACCAACCCGAAAATATTCTAAGTGTCAGTGGTTACTGATTTGTACCGACCCGAAAATATTCTAAGTGTCAGTGGTTACTGATTTATACCAACCCGAAAAAATTCTAAGTGTCAGTGGTTACTGATTTATACCAAGTCGAAAAAATTCTAAGTGTCAGTGGTTACTGATTTATACCAACCCGAAAATATTCTAAGTGTCAGTGGTTACTGATTTATACCAACTCGAAAAAATTCTAAGTGTCAGTGGTTACTGATTTATACCGACCCGAAAAAATTCTAAGTGTCAGTGGTTACTGATTTATACCAACTCGAAAATATTCTAAGTGTCGGTGGTTACTGATTTATACCAACCCGAAAAAATTCTAAGTGTCAGTGGTTACTGATTTATACCAACTCGAAAAAATTCTAAGTGTCGGTGGTTACTGATTTATACCAACTCGAAAATATTCTAAGTGTCGGTGGTTACTGATTTATACCAACCCGAAAATATTCTAAGTGTCAGTGGTTACTGATTTATACCAACTCGAAAAAATTCTAAGTGTCAGTGGTTACTGATTTATACCAACTCGAAAATATTCTAAGTGTCGGTGGTTACTGATTTATACCAACCCGAAAATATTCTAAGTGTCAGTGGTTACTGATTTATACCAACTCGAAAAAATTCTAAGTGTCAGTGGTTACTGATTTATACCAACTCGAAAATATTCTAAGTGTCGGTGGTTACTGATTTATACCAACCCGAAAATATTCTAAGTGTCAGTGGTTACTGATTTGTACCAACTCGAAAATATTCTAAGTGTCGGTGGTTACTGATTTATACCAACCCGAAAATATTCTAAGTGTCAGTGGTTACTGATTTATACCAACTCGAAAAAATTCTAAGTGTCAGTGGTTACTGATTTATACCAACTCGAAAATATTCTAAGTGTCAGTGGTTACTGATTTGTACCAACCCGAAAATATTCTAAGTGTCGGTGGTTACTGATTTATACCAACCCGAAAATATTCTAAGTGTCAGTGGTTACTGATTTATACCAACTCGAAAATATTCTAAGTGTCGGTGGTTACTGATTTATACCAACCCGAAAATATTCTAAGTGTCAGTGGTTACTGATTTATACCAAGTCGAAAATATTCTAAGTGTCAGTGGTTACTGATTTATACCAACTCGAAAAAATTCTAAGTGTCAGTGGTTACTGATTTATACCAACTCGAAAATATTCTAAGTGTCGGTGGTTACTGATTTATACCAACCCGAAAATATTCTAAGTGTCAGTGGTTACTGATTTATACCAACTCGAAAAAATTCTAAGTGTCAGTGGTTACTGATTTATACCAACTCGAAAATATTCTAAGTGTCGGTGGTTACTGATTTATACCAACCCGAAAATAT
>NW_027310905.1:0-5000 GCF_047496795.1 Chiloscyllium punctatum | reverse complement strand
GCGGCCCAACGACTCCCAGAGCCGGTCGTGCGGCGCGCGAGGTCTGCTCTCATCACAAGAGGCTTTAGGGAGTGCTCAGGCAAGGGTCAGCCCGCAGCCTTCCTGGCAACACCCAGGGGAACCAGGCCACTCGCGTCTCTCGCCTTCATTTTCGACACGAGCGCCTGCGGAGGGCCACCACCCCCTCCGATTGTCAAGAGACCTCCGCACCGGCCTCTGACTTACTCTCAGAATGGACGGAAAGAGCCGGGTAAGCCTTTGAAAAGATTCGACCACGTGCCGAAAACTTTAGACTTCCGTGAGCTCTCCGGCTTGCACCGAGACCCGAAGTCGACGTGCTTAGCACCACGGGACCCCTTTCGCCTGCAGGTCCCGAGCCGCCTTTTATTTTTGTTACGAGTATCGTGTTCCCCAAACCTGGGTGACGAGCACCGCAGGGCGGCAGAGCCATCGCGCTTGTCCGGGTGGCAGAGGAGGACCAGACTATTCACAAATAGCGGCCCAACGACTCCCAGAGCCGGTCGTGCGGCAGGCGAGGTCTGCTCTCATCACAAGAGGCTTTAGGGAGTGCTCAGGCAACGGTCAGCCCGCAGCCTTCTTGGCAACACCCAAGGGAACCAGGCCACTCGCGTCTCTCGCCTTCATTTTGGACACGAGCGCCTGTGGAGGGACGGCCGGAGTCAACGTGGGGTTTGCCCGCCCTCCAATAGTGTCAAAAGACCGCCGCACAAGTCTCTGACTGACTCTTAGAACAGACAGAAAGAGTTTGTCAAATCTGTCAAAAAATTGACAAAGTGTCAAAAATTCGACTTCCAAGAGCTCTCCGGCATGCACTCATACCTGTCATTAAAGTGCTATGCCCGTGGAACCGTTTTTCGGATGCCTTTCAGAACGGTCCCGCGCCGCCATTTTGTTCTAAAAATCGTGTTCCCATATATCTCCGGGTACCCCGCCAACCTCACTGCGGAAAAACTACAAGTGGCACTGAATGGGTCTGAATTCCAAATTTGACTGCATCGGTCTGGAACTCGGTCCGGTCAAAACCGTTTGGATTTTTCTCGGTCCGGACTTCCGCGACAGACAAAGTTAAAGTTTTCGGGCTGCAGGCACAAAACGACAGCTGGCCATTTGCCGGGCTCAATTCACCCAATTCCTCCGGCACTTCGGAGCACATGTTCGGTGTAAGTTTGCGAATCTTTCCCGATGCTGCAGCATTTTCCTCCGCTGACACTTAGAATATTTTTCACACTTTGCTGAAAATTTTTCTAAGTGTTTTTTTCCAAGTTTTCCTGGTTACTGATTTCTTCTTTTTAAACATTTTTCTAAGTTTTTCTGGTTACTGATTTCTTCTTTTTAAACATTTTTCGCAGTTTGTCTGGTTACTGATTTCTTCTTTTTAAACATTTTTCGCCGTTTTTCTGGTTACTGATTTCTTCTTTTTAAACATTTTTCGCCGTTTTTCTGGTTACTCATTTCTTCTTTTTAAACATTTTTCTAAGTTTTTCTGGTTACTGATTTCTTCTTTTTAAACATTTTTCTAAGTTTTTCTGGTTACTCATTTCTTCTTTTTAAACATTTTTCTAAGTTTTTCTGGTTACTCACTTCTTCTTTTTAAACATTTTTCTAAGTTTTTCTGGTTACTGATTTCTTCTTTTTAAACATTTTTCGCCGTTTTTCTGGTTACTGATTTCTTCTTTTTAAACATTTTTCTAAGTTTTTCTGGTTACTCATTTCTTCTTTTTAAACATTTTTCGCCGTTTTTCTGGTTACTGATTTCTTCTTTTTAAACATTTTTCTAAGTTTTTCTGGTTACTGATTTCTTCTTTTTAAACATTTTTCTAAGTTTTCCTGGTTACTCATTTCTTCTTTTAAACATTTTTCTAAGTTTTCCTGGTTACTCATTTCTTCTTTTTAAACATTTTTCTAAGTTTTCCTGGTTACTGATTTCTTCTTTTTAAACATTTTTCGCAGTTTTTCTGGTTACTGATTTCTTCTTTTTAAACATTTTTCTAAGTTTTTCTGGTTACTGATTTCTTCTTTTTAAACATTTTTCTAAGTTTTTCTGGTTACTCACTTCTTCTTTTTAAACATTTTTCTAAGTTTTTCTGGTTACTCACTTCTTCTTTTGAAACATTTTTCTAAGTTTTTCTGGTTACTGATTTCTTCTTTTTAAACATTTTTCGCAGTTTGTCTGGTTACTGATTTCTTCTTTTTAAACATTTTTCGCCGTTTTTCTGGTTACTGATTTCTTCTTTTTAAACATTTTTCTAAGTTTTTCTGGTTACTCACTTCTTCTTTTAAACATTTTTCTAAGTTTTTCTGGTTACTGATTTCTTCTTTTTAACATTTTTCGCAGTTTTTCTGGTTACTGATTTCTTCTTTTTAAACATTTTTCTAAGTTTTTCTGGTTACTGATTTCTTCTTTTTAAACATTTTTCTAAGTTTTTCTGGTTACTCACTTCTTCTTTTTAAACATTTTTCTAAGTTTTCCTGGTTACTGATTTCTTCTTTTTAAACATTTTTCGCAGTTTTTCTGGTTACTGATTTCTTCTTTTTAAACATTTTTCTAAGTTTTTCTGGTTACTGATTTCTTCTTTTTAAACATTTTTCTAAGTTTTTCTGGTTACTCACTTCTTCTTTTTAAACATTTTTCTAAGTTTTCCTGGTTACTGATTTCTTCTTTTTAAACATTTTTCGCAGTTTGTCTGGTTACTGATTTCTTCTTTTTAAACATTTTTCGCAGTTTTTCTGGTTACTGATTTCTTCTTTTTAAACATTTTTCTAAGTTTTTCTGGTTACTGATTTCTTCTTTTAAACATTTTTCTAAGTTTTTCTGGTTACTGATTTCTTCTTTTTAAACATTTTTCTAAGTTTTTCTGGTTACTCACTTCTTCTTTTTAAACATTTTCTAAGTTTTTCTGGTTACTCACTTCTTCTTTTGAAACATTTTTCTAAGTTTTTCTGGTTACTGATTTCTTCTTTTTAAACATTTTTCGCAGTTTGTCTGGTTACTGATTTCTTCTTTTAAACATTTTTCGCCGTTTTTCTGGTTACTGATTTCTTCTTTTTAAACATTTTTCTAAGTTTTTCTGGTTACTCACTTCTTCTTTTTAAACATTTTTTCTAAGTTTTTCTGGTTACTGATTTCTTCTTTTTAAACATTTTTCGCAGTTTTTCTGGTTACTGATTTCTTCTTTTTAAACATTTTTCTAAGTTTTTCTGGTTACTGATTTCTTCTTTTTAAACATTTTTCTAAGTTTTTCTGGTTACTCACTTCTTCTTTTTAAACATTTTTCTAAGTTTTCCTGGTTACTGATTTCTTCTTTTTAAACATTTTTCGCAGTTTGTCTGGTTACTGATTTCTTCTTTTTAAACATTTTTCGCAGTTTTTCTGGTTACTGATTTCTTCTTTTTAAACATTTTTCTAAGTTTTTCTGGTTACTGATTTCTTCTTTTTAAACATTTTTCTAAGTTTTTCTGGTTACTCACTTCTTCTTTTTAAACATTTTTCTAAGTTTTTCTGGTTACTCACTTCTTCTTTTGAAACATTTTTCTAAGTTTTTCTGGTTACTGATTTCTTCTTTTTAAACATTTTTCGCAGTTTGTCTGGTTACTGATTTCTTCTTTTTAAACATTTTTCGCTCGTTTTTCTGGTTACTGATTTCTTTCTTTTTAAACATTTTTCTAAGTTTTTCTGGTTACTCACTTCTTCTTTTTAAACATTTTTCTAAGTTTTCTGGTTACTGATTTCTTCTTTTTAAACATTTTTCGCAGTTTTTCTGGTTACTGATTTCTTCTTTTTAAACATTTTTCTAAGTTTTTCTGGTTACTGATTTCTTCTTTTTAAACATTTTTCTAAGTTTTTCTGGTTACTGACTTCTTCTTTTTAAACATTTTTCTAAGTTTTCCTGGTTACTGATTTCTTCTTTTTAAACATTTTTCGCAGTTTGTCTGGTTACTGATTTCTTCTTTTTAAACATTTTTCGCAGTTTTTCTGGTTACTGATTTCTTCTTTTTAAACATTTTTCTAAGTTTTTCTGGTTACTGATTTCTTCTTTTTAAACATTTTTCTAAGTTTTTCTGGTTACTCACTTCTTCTTTTTAAACATTTTCTAAGTTTTTCTGGTTACTCACTTCTTCTTTTGAAACATTTTTCTAAGTTTTTCTGGTTACTGATTTCTTCTTTTTAAACATTTTTCTAAGTTTTTCTGGTTACTGATTCTTCTTTTTAAACATTTTTCGCAGTTTGTCTGGTTACTGATTTCTTCTTTTTAAACATTTTCGCCGTTTTTCTGGTTACTGATTTCTTCTTTTTAAACATTTTTCTAAGTTTTTCTGGTTACTCACTTCTTCTTTTTAAACATTTTCTAAGTTTTTCTGGTTACTGATTTCTTCTTTTTAAACATTTTTCGCAGTTTTTCTGGTTACTGATTTCTTCTTTTTAAACATTTTTCTAAGTTTTTCTGGTTACTGATTTCTTCTTTTTAAACATTTTTCTAAGTTTTTCTGGTTACTCACTTCTTCTTTTTAAACATTTTTCTAAGTTTTCCTGGTTACTGATTTCTTCTTTTTAAACATTTTTCGCAGTTTGTCTGGTTACTGATTTCTTCTTTTTAAACATTTTTCGCAGTTTTTCTGGTTACTGATTTCTTCTTTTTAAACATTTTTCTAAGTTTTTCTGGTTACTCACTTCTTCTTTTATAACATTTTTCTAAGTTTTCCTGGTTACTGATTTCTTCTTTTTAAACATTTTTCTAAGTTTTCCTGGTTACTGATTTCTTCTTTTTAAACATTTTTCTAAGTTTTTCTGGTTACTCATTTCTTCTTTTTAAACATTTTTCGCAGTTTTTCTGGTTACTGATTTCTTCTTTTTAAACATTTTCCTAAGTTTTCCTGGTTACTGATTTCTTCTTTTTAAACATTTTTCTAAGTTTTCCTGGTTACTCATTTCTTCTTTTGATCATTTTTCTAAGTTTTCCTGGTTACTGATTTCTTCGTTT